>NW_021604629.1:3649020-3785018 GCF_004785775.1 Grammomys surdaster | reverse complement strand
CAACTAAGAGAGTTATTATGTAGCCAACAACATTATATTATATTTTATTTATTTATTTTGTGTACATGGCAGGTTAGAGGATGATCTGAGAGGCTGGGTTATCTCCTTCAACCATGTGGGTCATAGGGACTGGACTCAGGTATTCAGGCTTAGAGACAATTACCTTTACCCTCTGAGCCTTCTTGCTGGCCCAGTACACAGCCTCCTCCATATCTTTCTATATCTCTTGCCAAACCTCACAAACAAAAATATAACACATAGCCAAAACCAAGAATATCCAATTATCCCTCTAGTAGGACTCTTATAGGGCCAGTTTTTTTAAAAAACACATTCTTTAATAATTAATTGGCGAGAAATCAGATTTGGAGGCAGCGGTCAGCAGTAGACGTGAGAGACAAAACCACTTTCTTCGATGACTTTCCACAATCTTCAGAACCACCTATCTTTCCATGTGGAAAAGTGGGCTCAGGCTCAGAGGATCCCACAGAGACTGGTACAGCAACCCTGAGGCCGAAGTCACTACAGTAAAAGCAGTTGACTCATCCTAATTAGGCATCAAGAAACCAGCTAACACCCGAAGTCTGAGCGCATACCCCATACCTGGAGAACCAGATCAAGAGGCTGGTAGGGGAGACAGGCATCACCTGACAAGATAGTCCTTGGAAGCCAGGCCTACTGATTCACATCCTTAATCACAGCTGAGGCAAGAGGGTGGTTGAGAGTTTGAGGCTAACCTGGAGTTACATAGTGAGTCCCAGGCCAGTTTAATCACATATGTGAGACCCAGCCCCCAAAAAAGCAAAGAAAAAGGAAGAAACAGACAGTCCTTGGAGACAAGAAAATCTAACTTAAAATTCCAAGACAGTTTAGTTTCCTCATTAATAAAATACAGATAAAATTAAAGCTACTGTCCATGGATAGCATAGAACCTACCTTTCGACAAAGACATATCTCATTGCAATAGACATAGCCCATTATAGAAAACTACAGCTGATCAAAATGCAGAGGTGTGGAGCTGAGCCCCAGCCGATAGCTCTAGAGCACACCTGCACCTAAGGCTCAGGGAAGATGTAGTGGACAGAGAGTATAAGAGCAGGAGGAGCAAGGAGGTTCCTAGAAATCTCAGAGATGCCACACCCATGAAGTCTTAGCAACATGGCTGCCTACGAAGACCTGAGCCAGGACAACACAAGTAAACATGCAAACATAGGAGAGTTCATGAGGCCCCCAATGCTAGTCCAGGAACTCCAGGCAACTGAGGAATGCTGAGAGCAGGAGGGAGAGTCTTCCTCAGGGAAGAGCCCTCCAAATTGGGTATCCGATGCTAAGTGGACAGTCCTGAAAGTAACGTTATAGAGACTGAGCAGGTTGTATTTATAGATTTAGGACTGCGTATACAAATATCTAACAACAATTAAAGAAACAGAGGCCAAGAATCTGAGAAAGAGGAGGGGAGTGAGAACAAGGGAAGGGGCGGAGAGAGAAAAAGGAGTGAGCAAAAAGAAAAAATTTCATTATTTTAATTTCAAAACAATTTTTAAATTAAAATGTCCAGGAAGGGACTATGATCAAAGAATATTACATGTAAGTATGAAAATGTCAAAATGGGACCGATTATTTTGTACAATTCGTGTATATAAATTAAAATATAAAGTCCAACCTACCTGACTGACTACAAACACAATGCATGCCACACACACATACACAACTCATAAAAGTCAAACCCCACAGTACATGTTGGTAGCACAGAGTAAGTTATGCGTTAGTACTTGTCAGTTAATTTACATTTGTTATCTTTATTGTTAGGTGGAAAAACTGAAGCAAGAGTGGGGAGATCCCTCAGAAGATAAAGTGCCTACTGTACAAGCCTGCCATAGTGAGTCTGAGCCTCAGAACCCACAAACAAAAGGAAGGAGTCAATTCTATACCCTGGTGTTCTGACATACACACACGCTCATGCACACACACACACGTGCACACACATGCTCATGCACAACAAATAAAATAAATTTTAAGAAAAGAAAAAAAATTGAATCAAGTTTGACAAGAAAAACAACCCCACAAATATTCAGCCTACTGCCCATCTAGGAATACTGGAGACAGCAGGTGTAGAGCTGGCTCAGAACCTCAGGGCCTAGTGCTGGTGCAGACTTGTCCTTGAATTCCAGGACAGAATTCTGTCAGTAAACTCCTTGCTTGTCTCAAGATGATTTGCCTTGGGATTCAAGGGCTGCCTGTGCACATGCACCATAAGTAAATAAATGTAAAGAAATTAATAATTAAACAGACACATAAATGAGTATGTGAAAAGATGTTTAATGAGCTCAGTTAACTAATTCCAGAAGTGTGTGTTGTGTGTGTGTGTGTCTCTCTGTGTGTGTGTTTATTCAAAACATTATGCTGTATATGATAGAGTTTGCCTGCCTACCTACATGTTCCATATCCAAAGCATCAACTGACTACAGATAGAAAATACTCAGGGGAAAAAACCAGGCATGGCAACACATGTCTGTAATCCCAGCACTTGGGAGGCTGAGGCAGGGTGATCTTGAGTTGAAGGCTGCCTGGGCTATGGCGTTGTCTCCATTTCCTGGGTAATGTGACTGAATATGGCTCAGCAGGGATCTGTGGGGTAGGATGCTGATTTCTGTGGGCATACATCACAGAGTGGTATAGATGACTCATATGTAGATTTGCTTCTAGCTTTTTGAGGGTCTCCACACTGATTTGCAGAGTGGCTGGACCATTTTGCAATTTCACCAACAATGAATAAGGGTTCCGTTTTGCCTGTGCCCTCTCCAGCATCTCTGTCTGCTGTTTTGTTGAGCTTAGACATTCTGACTGGGGTAAGTGAAACCTCAAGTTATTGTGATTTGTATTTCTCTGATTGATTACTAGGCATGATATATATTTTTTTGAGATATTTCTTAGTCATTTTCCCCTACTTTTGAGACCTCTCTGTTTAGTTCCCAGGCCCATTCTTTGACTGAATACTTTGGTTTTGTTAGCTTCTTCTTCTTCTTCTTCTTCTTCTTCTTCTTCTTCTTCTTCTTCTTCTTCTTCTTCTTCTTCTTCTTCTTCTTCTCCTTCTCCTTCTCCTTCTCCTTCTCCTTCTCCTTCTCCTTCTCCTTCTCCTTCTCCTTCTCCTCCTCCTCCTCCTCCTCCTCCTCCTCCTCCTCCTCCTCCTTCTCCTCCTCTTCCTCCTCCTCCTCCTTCTCTTCCTCCCCCTCCTCTTTCTCCTTTTCCTCCTCCTCCTCCTCCTCTTCCTCTTCCTCCTTCTTTTTGTTTTTTTTGTTTTGTTTTTTGAGTTCTTCATATATTCTTGATATTAATCCTCTGTCAGACAAATGTTACAGCTGACAAGATTCTCATTCTGTGCACACTTCTTCAGCTGTGCAGAGAGTTTTAAGTTTTCAGAGGTCCATTCATAAAACTGATTGTTGGCCTTGATGCTTGAACAACTGACATCTCATTGAGAAAATTAATTTTTAAGACTACATGGTACTTCCTGCCTGTGGTCTTTTTCTAGATGTTTTGGTGTCTTGGGTTTGGCCTATTAGGAGTCTGTTTTTGTGCAAGGTAACAGACACAATTCTCATTTCATTCTTCCACAGTAGACATCTAGTTTTCCCATCACTGCTGAAGATGCTGTCTATGCTCCAGTGGCGTGGTCTTTGTTTGTTTGTCATTTGGCATCTTTGTCAAATATGAGATGGCTGCAGCTAAGTGTACTCATGATTAGGTCTTCAGTTTTGTTCCCTTGGTCTACATGTTTGTTTCTGGGTCAGTACCATACTGTTTTTAGTACTATAGCTCTGTAATGTGTTTTGAGATCTGGGATGGAAATCCCTCCAGCATGATTCCTCTGGCTATCCAGGATCTTTTGTGGTTCCATACAAGTAGTTTTTTGTTTGTTTGTTTGTTTTCTATTTTCTTTCTTTTTTTATGGTTTTTCGAGGCAGGGTTTCCCTGGCTGTCCTGGAACTCACTCTGTAAACCAGGCTGGCCTCGAACACAGAAATCCTCCCGTGTCTGCCTCCCAAGTGCTGGGGTTAAAGGCATGTGCCACCACTGCCCAGCAGTTTTCTGTTTTCATAAAGAATAAAATGGAGGCTTTGATTATAAATAGTTTTTGGTAGAATGGTCATTTTCACTATATTAATTTACCAAGCCATGAGCCACACTCTTCTTTAAATTACATTTTATGGGAGTTGGAGAGGGTCTAAGCAGTTAAAAGCATATATTGCTCTTGCAGAGGACCCAAGTTCAGTTCCTAGCACCTACTAAGGGAGGCTCATAACCTGTAACTCCAGCTCCAGGGCATCCCACAGCCTCTTCTGACCTCTTCCTAAACTCATATACACAAATCCACACACATATACACATAATTTAAAAATAAATAAATCTTGGGCTGGACAGATGGCTCAAGAGTTAAGAGTTCTGGCTATTCTTCCAGAGTGCCAGGCTTCAATTCCTAGCACCCATATGGCAGCTCATAACTGCTGGTAACTCCAGTTATAGGGGATCTTATGCCTTTTTATGACCTCTACAGACACCAAGCATGCACAAAGTATCCAGACATACATTGGGGGAGGGGGAAACACCCATACACATAAAATAAGTAATAAAAAATTCAAAATCTATCTTGTTGTAAAAACTGTGTTTCATTTACCTATTTTGTAGGCACAAGAGACAATATAAAGATACAAGGGTGTGATAAAAGGAGCTGCTGACACAAAAGGCACAGCTCGTACCTCAACAGGAACAAAGCTTAAGTTTATTCTTGACCCAAATTTGGTGACAGAGACCCAGAAAACATGCAGATAAGTCACTCCAGGTCCCATGTTCCCACAGGGATCCATGCTTATGTTTTATAGTAGTAGAATAAAGAAACCCCTAAATAAGAATAATTTTAAAATACACAGTTGGGTTCATCAACCAGGCAGTGACAGCTAGATAGGGGAAGTCTCTCCCCCAGGTCTCAGATGCCCTCTGATGATATCCTTAGCTCCAGGATTGGTGGAAGCTCATGGTCTGCTAAGATAACTAGTGGTTTTTATCTGTTAATCACAGGATGCTATGTCCCACCACATAGGTGAGCAAGAAAATGGCTAAGGAAACGGCCAGCAAGAGGCTAAAGCTACCACTGCCTAGGGTACAGTTTGGCTCTGGGCTGCAACATTTCCATCTCTCTTTGTCACTGCAGTCCTGATCAGTCAGGCTTTGCAGACCCAGCTTCTTTCCAGAGACTCTCCTTCACAGAGGTCAGAGGACAACTAGAGGGAATGGGTAATCTCCATCTACCATTGTGGGTCCCAGGGATTAAACTCAGTTTGTCAGGCCTGGCAGCAAGTGCCTTTACCCACTGAGCTGTTTTGCTGGCCTGATCAATACCCACTGAGCTATCTTGCTAGCCTGGTAGAGACTCCTTGTAATTCTCTTCATATTGCAAGGTATGCTGGCTAGTGTACATCAACTTGACAAACACTTTAGTCAACTGGGAAGAACAAACCTCAATGGAGAAAATTCTCCCCTGATTGGCCTGTGTGAAAACCTGAGGTATGTTTTCTTAACTGATGATTCTTGTGGGGGTTTCTCCAGGTCACTATGGACAGTGCCACCCCAGACTGGGATGGTAGTCCTGGGTGCTGTAAGAAAGCAGGCTCAGCAACCCATGAGCATCAAGCCAGACTGCAGTACTCCTCCATGCCCCTGCATCAGATCCTGCCATGAGTTCTTGCCATGACTTTCCAGATGGTGAACTACAGAATGTAAGCGGAAACACCCTTTCCTTCCCAAGTGCTTTTGGTCATGGTGTTTCATCACCACAATAGAAACTCTGACAAAGACACAGCACCACAGGCAAACAAGGAAAGGTAAATCAGGAGATGATGGCTTCTTGTTCCCAGAACACACTGCTAGCAGAAAGAGTGGAAAGGCCCACAGTTTGTTTTTTAAACAGGACCAGCAGTAAAGAAGGGAGGGCCATGTGGCCAATGAAATACCTGCCAGGGTCTGTTCAGTGGACTTCCAGCCTTAGACCTCTCCCATCACACAGAGATAAAGCTGGCACTTTCCCTTAATCCTCAGCTAAAATCAAGACTGCCTGATTATCCCTCAAGCAGGACCCTCATGAGCCTCAAGTTTAAATTCATTATTTAACAGGTAGTTAACAAATCTCCAGATGTAAGGAACGTGGAAGAGCAGCGATGAATGCAGCACATAGTAGGATATGTATCCTGTAGATTCCGCTGGTCTCAGAGGCAGCCATTTTTACTTGTGAGAAATTGAGTTCAGGATCAGCGTATCCCATGGAGACAGAGACATGGAAAGGGGAGTAGAATTCAGCCCAGGAGTAGTTGACATGTCCCAATTAAGCCTTAAGGAGCCATCCAGAACTCTAGGGTCTGAGATAATAGTATGTGCTCCAACCCTGGAAGAAGATGAGAGAAGCAGAGAAAGAGGGGAGAAGGCAGAGGGAGAGGAGGAAGGGAAGGGGGAGGGGAGAAGGAGGGGGAGCAGGGAGAGACAGAAAGACAGAGAGATAGACAGAGACAGACAGAGACAGGCAGACAGAGAGAGACAGAGAGAGTCAGAGAATCAGACACAGAGAGACAGAGACAGACAGGAAGAGAGATAGAGACATAAAGACAGACAAAAGCACAGAGACAAACAGAAAGGGAAGGAGACAGAGACAAAGAGACAGAGACAGACAGAGGCAAAGACACAGAGACAGAGAGAAATAGAGGGAGAGAGACAGAGAGAGTCAGAGAGTCAGACAGAGAGACAGGCAGAGACACAGGCAGACAGAGACACAGATACAGACAGAGAGAGACAGAGAGGGAGAGAGACAGAGAAAGAGACAGGGAGAGAGAGAGAGTATGTGTGAGCCAAGTGTGACACCACAAGAACAGCCCTTGGAAATCAGGTATGATGATTCACTGACAAAAGGACATCTGCAACCTCAAGGGAGGCACGGGGAGTGTTGAGACACTAGCCTGTGGCTAGTGGGTTTGAGATCATGTAGTGAGATGATCCAGTTTTAGAAAGCAAAGTGAAAACACAAACAGCCCTGGACAGCTGGAGAGTGTGTCTGCTAAAGATCTGAGTTAGACGCTCGCATGACTCAGTTACTTTATTTTCTGAGTCTTAGTTTCCTCATATATAAAATATGTATGAGGCAGAGGCAGGCAGATCTCTGAGTTTGAAGCCAGCCTGGTCTACATATCGAGTTCTAGGACAGCTAGAGCAAATAGTGAGATCCTGTCTCAAAAAAAAATAAAATTAGTTTCCAAGAGAGTAATATAACCAAAGGATATTTTATATGTGTATGATAACCTTATAATGAAGCTCATTATTCTGTACAATTAATGTATATCAATTAAAATGCAAAATTTAGCCCACTTTATAAGACTGTAAAAATAATATATGTGCATATACAACTCACAAGATCCTGAAACCCAGAGTTGTGCCAAATTGCACAGTATACAGTGCATATCATGCAATAAGTGATATAAATAGATATTGCTTGTTTATGAATTTATATTTGTTATTATTATTAGATCAGAAAATTGAAGCAAAAGCTGCTGATATGGCTTAAAGGATAAACTGATTGCTATGCAAAACTGAGGGCCTGGGCGGGGCCAGCATTTGAGCCAATTTGACTGGAATTCTGTTCCTTGACATTAATGAATCCCGACTCACACAGTAGAATCCACAGACTCAAGTCACCCAGACGGTTGATGACACTCTTCTACAGAGATGTCTATAGCTGAGATTGTTGCTCAGTTAGATGTATGAGGGTCTGGGTACCACCCTCAGCACCACAGGGACTGAATACAGTGATGTACTCCTGTTTCTAAGAGCTTGGAAGGTAGAGGCAGGGAGATCAGAAGTTCAATGCCATCCTCAGCCAGCCTGGGCTCCATCAGACCTTGTCTCAAAAATAAGTGAACAGAGAACCAGTGAGATGCCTCAGCAGATAGAGATGCTTATTGGCCCAACCTTGATAACCTGAGTTCAGTAACCAGATCCCAAAGTACAAGCAGAGAAAGGAGTCTGAAAGCTGTGCTAATTCCCACTCACCTGCAACTCATTCACATACATAACGGCTAGCTAAAGAATTCAAGATATGTAAGTCAAACAAACCCTTTTCTCCTAAAGTTGCTTTGGTCATAGTGTTTCATCAGAGCAATTGTAACCCTAACTAGGACATCCTGTTTCAAAAAAAAAAAAAATTAAGAAAGAGAACTCTTTTTTTTTCCTGTTGATTCACTGGTCTGAGGAGTCCCAAGAGGCCTTCACACATGTGTCAATTCATTCTGAATCATCTTGTCAATAAGACCTTGAGACCAGCAAAACCTAAAGTGGTGGCAACAAGAAAAAGAATAAAATCCCCAGTGGATTATTAAAAGCAATAGTTAAAAATCAAGTCATCTATCTTTGATTCTTAAACCCGTAAAAACTGGTCATGGGAAATAGCAATATGTAGGAGTCTAATTTAGAGCATATGTTACATCCTAGAGGACAGTGCTCCAGCACTGTAAGGTGCTCCGACCAGCCTTCACTGTCTCTGAAAGGCCACCCCATCACTGTCCCAGACAACCGCTCCCAGGAGGCGGGCTCAATGAATTCCATGAGTGTGACACCTTTGCCACACTTCACTCACTGAGTTCCCTAGTCAGAGCAGGGTTCTGTCAGTAACACCTGTACATCCCTAGACAGTGGTTTTGGAGGAAACTGCTATGAACTACAGCCAAACTGTTTAGTCCAGTGGGAACGAAGTCTGTCCTTCCATGATAGAAGACCGCTTGTAAGCAGCTTCTCACCAGTTAGCCGAGTCGTGTGCCTCTGAGTAGATGTTCACTTCTGACCTCCTGTTGAACAGTAGTGATTGGAATTCCATGTAGTTGAGCCTCTGAACAACTTATGGGCCCTTCTGTTTATTGGCCCAAGACCAAGGTGGCCAGAAGAAAAGATAAGGGAACAACAGCTCACATGACCTACCTGCTTATTGAGCTGCCTTTTTGAGAGGTTGTTTGATGACCATCCACGTCTTCATGTTCTTTTCCAACTCAGAGATTTCTGCCCACAGACTGCTTTCTCAGACTTCCTAGTTATCTCTGTTGTCCAATCATGAACCGTGGCTGTCCAGCCAAGCCGTTAGCAACTAGCCCTAATTCAATATAGGTCCATACTGCAATGCAGAGAATTTCCTTCATCTCTGTCATTCAAAGCTACTTCTGGGTAATGCCATGAATATTATACAGAACTGCCCTGAAACAGGCCCTAGGATCTCTCCTCATCATCTAACCTGTTATATAAAACTAGTAAGAGACCACAGATGCAACCCAGGGAAGAGGCATTGGTACTCTTTCCTTATGAAATTATTTCTACCTTCAGGACTTACATGAGCCTGGTTCATGTATAGCATTTCCATTTAATGATGGAATGCTGTTGTAAATGGCCAACTTTATGCCTTGAAGGACCAGACAGCACCCAGTTCATAATGGGAAACTTAGATCCCATGATAACTTGGTGACTCGTGGTCAAGCATCACAGTCATCCTTCAGAATACATCTGTGAAAGAGAGCTATTATCACTACACGACACACACACATGAGAAGACAAACCCACAAATATGTCCACACACCATAAAACGAACAACTTGGATATCTGGGAATTTGTTTGTTTGGAGGGAGGGAGGGTGCTTAGCTGGTTGGTTTGGGTTGGGTTGAGTTTTAATTTTTTTGAGGGTCTCATGTGGGTATCCTAAACTTACTATGTAGCTGAGGCTGGCCCTGAAATCCTGAACCTTCTGCCTCTGTCTCCCAGGCTCTGAGCTTACAACCCCATGCCAGCCATGCCCACATTGAGAGTGAGGATTTGAATCTACCATCCACTGCAGTTTACCATTATTTTACTATAGTGCTATAGCGTAATTGCTATGTGAAGACACTCTAGCCTCTTTAGAAACTACGTGTGAATTAGTTATCAAAAAGGTGCTGTTTCCAGATGTGAAGGAGAGCACTGTGCTAAACTAATAGATACTGCCTATACAGACCTTGTCCTTACCAAGCTTTGTGTCTCCCTCTAGAGTGAGGTGCAAGTGAACAGATTTAATTATAATACAGTCTTATGAAAGGCAAGAAGAAAAAAAATCAAGTCCTATAAAAATATATGGATGGATCAGCGCATGGTGGCACACACATGTCAATCCCATCACTTGGGAGACAGGCTGATGTCTGTGAAGCCAGCCTGGTCTACAAAGTGAGTTCCAGGATAGCCAAGGCTATAAACAGAGAAATCTTGTCTAAGGGAGGTTGGAAGGGGGAAACCAACAACAAAAAGAGTATGTGGATGGTATGGGAGTTAGAGGTCTTCTCTCTGGGTGTGGTGGAGAACACATTTAATCCCAGCACTCGGGAGGCAGAGACAGGCAGATCTATGAGTTCAAGGCCACCCTGATCTACATAAAGAGATCCTTTCAAAAAATAAAAAGGGGAGATTTACTGTGAGGAAATTATATTTGCATTGAGATAAGAAGGTTGAGTAGGAAGCAGGCAGATAAAGTGGTTAAATGGAGGCGGCAGGAGGAGTAAATGTGGTTAGAGAAAAGATCAAATGCCTAGGCCCTGATGTGGCCATCTGCACCGAAAGCATGGCCCTTAGAAGGTAAAGAGAGAGAGGGCCAGGGATGAGGTTAGGTGACTAAGCTGTGTTTGTCCCGAGGACAACAGTCACTGAAGTTTCAAGGACAAAGTCAGTGTCACAGTGTCATGTTTTCTTATGCTTCTGTGGCTACCAGGATTGTAGCAAACAATGCAGAGGAAAGTGAATGGCTTGACAGATCACTGGTAAAATGGCTGCTGCCCATGGTGGCCCATGTCTATAACGCCAGGCACATGGACGGCTGAGAGAGGAGTAACACTGAGTTCAAGGCCATCCTGGTTTACACAGTGAGTTCCATGACAGCCAAGGCTACATAAGGAGACCTTACTTCAATTAGTTAATTACTTAATTAATTAATCAATGGAAAATAGCTGGTATATAATTTTAAAACACTTTAAGTAGAAGATTAAACCCTATCAGTGAATTAATGTTATTGTGTTATTTTAGAGTGCAAAATACAACCTGGGAGATGGAGTCTGGTTGCTAAAACATTGGCATTCCCTAGGTGTTCTTGAGGTTTATAGAGATAGAAAACTAAAGTCAGCCTTGTCCCAGTTTTTCTGAGCCAGGAAGCAATGACACTTCTCTGGCCTCACTTGAACAGCTGCTAGAAGGATTTTTGGAATAGAAGAAAAAAAAAAGAATATATTTGTAGTTCTCCACAGTTTCTTAGAGTGCTCCTAGAAGTCGAGACGGAGCTCCTGGGCAGTAGAAGCCCTGATAGTC
Organism: Grammomys surdaster; assembly: GCF_004785775.1. Classification (NCBI taxonomy): domain Eukaryota; kingdom Metazoa; phylum Chordata; class Mammalia; order Rodentia; family Muridae; genus Grammomys; species Grammomys surdaster. Next base: position 3,773,621 of record NW_021604629.1, on the reverse strand, counting down.
TTCCACTGTTTCAGCAGAGTTGTGAGGTGTATCAATCACAGTTGCATCCACCTGAGAAAGGCAAGAAAACACTCCAAGCCACAAACACTGGCTTAACCAACAGGCTCTTGGTATGCGTTGTACATTAGAGCTGGCAGAGGCTTAGTTAGGTCTGGTCATCAGAAATTCCAGAGTGAGCTAAACAACAGGGATTCATTTGAAAAATTCCACTAGCTGTTCTAGTGGGAAGCTCAGAGTGAGAGCCTCTTTACTAGTTTAAAAAGATGAAGACGCTGTGGTGTGTGTGTGTGTGTGTGTGTGTGTGTGTATGTGTGTGTGTGTGCACGTGCACAGGTGTGCATATTCCAAGTGTGTGCATTTGTATATGTAGGTCATAGGTCAAAATCAGGTGTCTTATCCAATCATTCTCCACCTTATTTTTTTAGGCAGGGCCTCTCACTGATCCTAGAGGTCTCTGGTTCAGCTAGACTGGCTGGCCAGCAAACTCAAGGAATCTTCCTGCCTGGCTCTCCAGTGTTAGGATTATAGGTACACACTGTCCATTTAGCTTTGTACTTGAGTAATAAGGATCCAAATTCAAGTCCTTGTGCTTTGGTAGCTAGTACTTTGCCAATGGAGCTATCTTTCCAGCCAAATACTTTTCTCTTTGGACAAAAAAAAAGAAAAGAAAAAAAGAAAGAAAGAAGGAAAGGAAGGAAGGAAGGAAGGAAGGAAGGAAGGAAGGAACAAACAAACAAACAAACAAAGGAACAAGTGACCTAGAACAGCATAGCTGTTAACAGGCATCATTAGGGCGTTGGGATCCCCTCTGTATGTGTTCCATGCCGCTCTGAGCTTTCAGCTTTCCTGGTCTTGGTCACAGGACAGCTGCTGCTACAAGCCCTGTGTTGAAGCTCCACACTGGAAGAAGGTAGCAACAGCAGCTCTGCTCCTCAGTGATCTCTGCCATTCTGTGCAGAAATGGAAACCTGCATGGACGGAGGCTACCAGCTTCCCACGCTGTGCCACACAGCCATCTCCGCTGGAACAGAGTCTGGGAGCTTGTACATGCTGCAGCCCCTGTAGCAGGCAGGGGAGGAGGAGGTAGCTGTAACTGTTCCTGACTGAGCCAGTGTCAGCCAAGAACAAGGGGATTACGTTTTAAAGAAAATATAAAAATAATGCTGTCATCGTAAGACATATAATACCTGGGTGCGCTGTCATCCCAACCTCACAGTGTACCACTTCAGCTTCCACGTACATGACTCTATCCAAGCCTCAAATCCCGGCTACCTTTTCTGAGTTGTATGAATTGATTACTACAGCTGCCTCTTCAAAACCCCAATTTTTATTTGAGTAGAAAAGCAGCAGTCATTAGCCTCGGCCTGGAGAATGGAATTACCACAAAATCCTTCCCACAAAGTCCTGGCCTCGTTCTGTCTCATGGTCTCCAAAATAAATTTTCATTTCTCTGCTGACCTGAAGTTCACATTCAATTATTTACTGCCAAGGGTTTGAATTACTGCAAATGTGCCCCTTGGGTCTAACCCAGTTGAATTCATTATCAGAGCCCCCACCGTGATCTCTAGTTTGGGAATTACTCCTCTCCCAATCTCCATGCAGAAATGAAGACTCATAATTTCCAGCTTCCTCCTGCACAAGAATACCTTGCTACCCCATGGATCAATGCACCCCAGGATGCCACAGTGACCTCATCATGATTCCACCCAAACCCCAGTACTGCTTCTGTATCAGTTCCTTTCCTGGTCCTGTGATGAAACACTATGGCCAATGCAGCTTATACAAGAAAGTTTATTTTGGCTCATGGTTCCAAAGGGACAGTAGTCCACTGTGGTAGGGAGTCATGTCAGGGAACAGAGAGAGCACCCTGGGAGTGCCGTGAGGCTTCCAAACCTCAAAGCTGGTCCACAATGACATACTTCCTTCAGCAAAGCCACACTTCCTAAGCATACCCAAACAGCACCACCAACTGTAGACTAAATATTCAAATATCTGAATCTATAGGGAGCAGTCTCATTTAAATTTCTATACCTCCTCAAGTAAACAGTAAGACTTAAATGAGGTTTTGTTTTGTTTTGGTAAAGAAGCTTGTTGCCTGACCTGAATGCAATGACCAGACCTTCATGGTGGAATAAGAGAACCAACTCCCAAAGGTTGCTCTCTGACCTCCCTACAATACACATGTACATGCACACATGCATGAACACACACACCAAACTAACAAATAAACAAACAAATAAAATAAAGTAGGGACTAGAGAAACAACTAAGAGGCCAAGAGCACTGACTGTTCTTCATGAGAACGTGGGTTCGATTCTCAGCACCCACAGGACAGCCCACAATCATCCATAACTCCAGTCCCAGGGAGATCCAACACCCTTTTCTGGCCTCTTCAGCATTGCATGTACATGGTTCAAACATATTCAGGTAAACACACACACATACACACACACACACACACACACACACACACGCAAATATAATTTTTAAAATAATAAAATAAAGTATATACATTTTTAAAATCATAGAACAAACTCAGAGAATGGTCTTGTTAAATCCATTCTCTCTTATTTTTAAAGCTTTATTTATTTATGTATTTTATGTATATGAGTGCTTGTCTTCATGTATGTCTGCACGCCAGAAGAGGGCACCAGATCCCATGGTGGTTGTGAGCCACCATGTGGTTTCTGGATTTGAAGTCAAGACTTCTGGAAGAGCAGCCAGTGCTCTTAACCACTGAGCTACCTCTAAGCCTGAATCCACTCTTTCTTGTCATGAGCTGATGGGAGTCTACTTGGCATTCTTCCTTAAACTAAGTGGAGATGAAATAGAAATTCTCTGTATAAATGCCCTCTGGTTTTGTTTTCCCATAATAGGTAATATTTTAACTTTGCCTCTGCAGTTGTTGACTTCTTCCTCCTCTTCTTCCTCTTTCTCTTCTTCTTTTAGTATTAAGAATCAAACCCAAGGCCTCTCACGAGCTAGGCAAGCACTACCAGAGCTACACCCCCCGCTTCATTTTTACATTTTGATTGAAAGCAGCAGCAACAACAAGAGGTCAAATACAGTGACTCACACCTTTAATGCCTGCACTTGAGAGGCAGAAGAAGGAGGATCACTGAGAGTTCAAGACCAACCTGGACTCTACTAAATGGTCCTCATCGAATCACAGGCCAGCTTATGCTACAGGATGGACTATGTCCTGTAACACAGGCTACATCCTGGGGCATGGACTACAGGATAGACTCTATCTCACCAATAAAGTAAAATGACTACGAAGAGTACTAGGAAACTAAGGGAGTTCTGGCTAGAATGCATCTCGACTCCCTTTTGTAAATATATGGTTAAGAGGTTGATGAGTCACAAGACTCAATTTAATTCAACAAATTTTTATTGAGCATCTACCATGTGCAAGGCATTGGGTCAGGGCCAAAATTCCAGAGGTAGAAACGTCAAGGGCAGTGTAACTTGATCTCATTAAAATACCACACAAAGTCTCTCTGGAGCCAGAGATGGCAGAGCTCCAGCGGACAAATAGCATAAGACTGTTATGAGATGGGTTTCCAGCTTTCTGAATCTCTCTCCCCACAGAGGCTGATATACTGGTGCCCTTCACAGGAGCCTGCCATGTGACTCAGTCACCTGTCTCACCCAGCCACAGCTTACGTTTTTATAGACTGGCTTCACTAAGGAAGGAAGGTCAGCACAAAGTTTAGTCTTTAGATAAAGAAGCACGATGCAAGCTGGCCTGCAATTCAGCGAGGACCATTGTAAATGTCTGTCTTTAGCTAACAGAAAACCTCAAGAGCATAGATTCACAGGAATTTCTGGCTTGGTAGCAATTCATGTAAAAATAAATAAATAAATAAATAAATAAAATGAAAACAACCAGGCTTTTAATTGACCACAGATTCATTCTGAAGCATTAATGGAATGTGGCTGATAAAAACAAAGGCTGGGTCAATTCTTCAACACTGCCATAAATCTACAGTGCAGATAAGAGGGTGGCAGTTTGATCCTGTTCTAGGCAGACCACACCGGAGCTCTCCTTTCACACTGAGGGCATCCATTTCCCCGTTGGAACGTGGCACTCTTGACCTATATATATGTATTTACAATTATTTGTTTTTCAGAAGTGTATGTGCACTCAGAGACAAGTGCCATGGCACACATCGGAGGTCAGAGAACTTGCAAGAGTCAGTTTTCTCCTTCCACCATTGTGGATTAAATTCCAGTCATTAGACTTGGCTAAAAAGTCTTTACCCACTGTTCCAGCTCATTGTCCCATATCACTGTCCCTCCACATCACCCCACCCCCACTTGACCCCATTTTTGTGAAATGTTTTCTTACATACTTTTCCCATTTTCTATTCTAGCATATTCTTTAAAACACTATATGTGAGAAAACAAATGAGTTCTCTACTCCCCATACAGAGGAAGATAACAAAGTTCTCTATCAAGGAACCCAGTTTCTTTCCAAAAATTCCATCATGCTGGCTGAATTAACTTATTCTGTTATTGTAGTCTTCTCTCGTTGGGAACCTGGGCCTAAATCTAGAAGTCACGGACTAGCTGAAAATCTGATTTTCAGCCATTATGTGTACTCCAATCTCCCACTCCTTGATTTTAACTAGATATGTTGTTCTTCCCAGATTCCTACTCTTCCTGCAAAGACATAAAAGACCGGTCATTCCCAACTCCTGTAGGAATCTAAATCTACCACTCCATCTGAGACCTAGGATGCTATGAGCAAAGCTATTACCAGAGCAAAACTGTAGAAGTCCCTCTCTGCCCTTCCAGTAAATAGTTCTTTCCTGGGCAGGAGTTCATTCCCAACTCTCACTTCCCCTTCCATCCCAGCCCTGATGAGAAGGGAGAGTTGGGGGAAACCTGAAGAAAGGAGAAAGAAAAAGAAAACAGAGAGAAGAATCTAGGCCTGGGATTCCACCTCTAATCTCAGCATTCAAAAGATGGAAGTCTCAGATGGTTAAGAGCACCAACTGCTCTTTCCGAGGACCTGGGGTAGGTTCCCAGCACCTGCGTGGTAGCTCATAGCCATCTGTAACTCCAGCTTGAGGGGATTTGCTGCCCTCTTCTGGCCTCTGTGGGCATGCACATGGTGCTCAGACATGTGGGCCAAACATCCACATGCATAAGACAAAAATAAAGATCACAAACACCCAAAATAACCTAAGGAAGGAAGGAAGGGTCTATTTTTGTTCACAGTTTGAAAGTACAGTCCATTGTGGTGAGGAAGTCGGTGGTGTCAGAGCACGAGGCAGCTGGTCACATCGCATCTGAAGTCAGGAAGTGGAGAGAGGAGTGCCAGGGAACAGCTTTTTTTCCCTCCTTATTCTTCAGTCCAGACTGAGCCCAAAGGATGGTGCTACTCAAAAGCAGAGTGGAAGCCACTAAGCCAATCCCCTACAAAGCTGGGGTTGAGTTAACTTTAAATTCACATAACACATTGTATCCTACAGGGCTCAGTAAATGTCTTTATGACCTACAATGTTATGTCCAGAACACTTCCATTCTGGGTTCATTCAGTGGTATGGGATAGCCTGGGAATGTTGCCACAATGTATAACATTGTTCCTCCTGAGGAACAGTCTTCCAGATTCCAAAGGACAGATTTGCAAGCAGCATTCTGGAGTGCAACCCCATGCACTGCTGGGAACTGCCTTGTCGGACTTGTTTATTTGAAAAGAATTACTCTGGACTTTGACCCTGCAGCTGCCTGGAAGGAGGTAACCTGGCTTTAGCCAATCCAGGGTGCGGCCAGGAGCAAAGTAAGGCTGGTAGCTGCTGCTGTATACTAAGACACCACACAATGCCACAGCTCGGGGGAAGGGCAGGCTGTTCAGAGGCCTGCAGCACTGAAGAACTCACTTGAAGAGTACCAGTCCCCTCCTCACCGTTGAAACTGGTGGAAGAGAGAGACAAAGTTGACTCACTTGATGAGAGGCATCTGCAGTTTTCAAGGGCTACTGAGTGAAACCCTTCCTTTAAGCAGCTGCACTGTCTCTGCTGCTGAGTTCCCTCACAGGCAGCAATGGGTTTGAGTATCAATGGTCTGCCAGAGCCACATTGGCCTTGAAGATTCCTAAGAGCTATTTTGAGTAATTTCACTGCTCATGGTCCTGGCAAACTTGTCCATTTTCAGACAATATTTAGATTCTGAGGTAAGTGTGAACTAGATAATGACCTTTCAAGCCATGGCACGATGTTCTGTCTAAAGCTTTCATTTCTTCCTCAGAGCATCTACAAAGTCCTTTGACCCTTCTGCGTGGCCTCCTGGAGAGTTCCCTAAGGTTCTGAGCACACTCCTGTGTCTGTGTGGGAGGAGGGGTGGGGGTGGGGAGAAGGACTGGTAATGACTGAGGGCAAAACCCATGAAGCTTGTGGAGACCCTTTGCCTCTGCAGCAAATTGATCTGAGATTCATAGTACCAACACATGGTCTGAGACACTTCATGCTCTCTGGATGTTTTTAAGGCTGGCCCCAAAATACATGTGAGCAGCAGTCTCTCCCAGTGAGGGTAACTAGTAGTTGGCTTGTTATGGCTGAAACAATAGGGTATCTGCAACTTTGCTTTTAGGTGACTCACCAGAAAAGCTATTTCAGACAGTCTGTAGCGACTAAGATTACATTTGCTCTGAGAGAAACAGACAGAAGGGACAAAAGGCTAATTGCAAAAGTGCTCTTTCTCAGCTCAGAGAAGCCTTGCTGTATTTTCTTGACAGCATCTTAGTTACCAGACACAACAGAAGGCATAAAAGCTGGTATCAAAAACAATGGGAAACAATCACACCCTGACACCACCTGGCACCCTTCTTGCTCATCAAGAGGCAAGCTCGTTGAAGAAGCAGCGGCCTCGTGTACTTGCTCGTCATGGAGCCTACACATGCCCTTCCTTGTATGGGAACTTTTGTCAGGTTGCAGCTATGGTGGCCTTGGGACCAATCAGTTGTCCAACCTTCTGATCCACTTGAGTTCTCTCAGCAGTTGCTATCCCTACTCTCTCCACCAACTCACAGTGAAGGAGCTGGTTGAACTTTCTGGCTGGAACTTCGAGCTTGGACTAAGGCTCTGAGGTGAGCAAGGACACAGCAGATGCAAGAAATGGTGGGCTCCACGCTCCTCCAAGCAATACTGGTGAGCACTTAGCTTATTATTCACTGAACAGTTGTTTCCCTGCCTGAAGATGAGAGGTGAAATGATCCAGAAACTACTAGAACTAAGAACTGTCAAGAGTATCCTGGGAAGAAGGGAAAGCTGAAACCATTACCCCAGACCTGCAAGGGTTTCCCTCCTTCTTGGGTCCCCTTGATTTCCATTACCAAGATCACATCAGCCACCAAGGAAATGTTGCTTTAGTGGCTGGCCTCTTGCCATGGCTGAGCCAGGCTAGAACATTCCCAAAGCCTTTACACAACCCTAGAGAAGAACAACTGGACATAAACAAAAAAAAATTGCATGAAACATAAACACAACACAGGCTTGTGAATTACAGTAACAAGGGTGAGAGTTAAAGAACCAGACACAGGAGGAAGGAATTTTGCGTGTTATGACTTTCTTGTGAATTTTTCAAGAGCCATGTTTACTCTATAAGCAATACATCTGTATGTTGAAGCCTCTATACTGTATCTTTTGGTATCCTTGTCACACTCTAGTACTTATGGTTTGCTTACCATGAGCTGTTCATCTGAGAAGCCTTCCTCCTAGTCCTTCCCGGCCGCCCCCCCCCCGCCCCCCCCCCCACCCTCTCCAGGACTTCTGCAGATGAGTACATAGGTGATCAGCTCGGTCGTTCAACAAATGTGCGCCTAAGTAGGAACTGTGGCGCAAGACACTGAGTAATGAGCCGCATACCTGGTCTTATCAGGTAGAGTCTGATAGGAGAAACCATCAAGGGTCATTTCCTCAATACTTTATGTCATCTAAAAACTACAAGATTTTACTTTAAAAAAAAATAGATTCATATGAAAATCCATCTAACAAGTTTGTTACTCTCTGCCGATAAAAAGATCACTATTTAAAGAATTCCCAGAGGCAATGATGACAACAGAAAGAAACTCCTGTGTGTGAGTACATCTTCCCGAAGATGGCAAAGAGGAAAACCCCCTTTCTAGAACTGTCAAGTCAGGTGAACCCTGTCCTCTGTGCCTGTAATCAGATGACTAAGAGCCCCTATCAGAGCCGTCCAAGCTCATGACTGTCAACTCTTTCCCGTTATCTCCACACCTAACCTGAGCTCAGATTCTCCCACCTACGAGTGTTATCTTCACTTCCCTGAGGGATGCCACTTCCTTAATCTGCCTCAGTTTCCTCAAAGAAGACAAAGATAAAATATCTGAAGACGTCACAAGTAAATGTGAGCCTGAAGCCTGTTGGCCGGCTCTACTAGGAAGACTATTTCCACTTCCGGGGTGGGTCAGGTGGTATTTACAAGGAATACTACCCACTGACACACCTTTCAGAGAACAGTCTGTGCAGGAACCGGCCCTCAATCATGGCTCATACGGCATTACTGCCCCATGAGGAAGATACCCAAACTCTTAAGGGCTGGACTTTGCTCAAGGGTCTCACTGGGCAGGTCCCTGTAGGTCCTCCCTGGGGCCAGGGAGTCTCAGCAAGCTTATTCTAATGGATGGGTCAGACAGCCATTGAACTAGCTTAAAAGACAGCAAGCACCCATGGGCTCCTGCAGTTTATCCTAGCACATAACAGACCTGTTGGTACAGAACTATATAAACGTACATTTCACAGCCCCCAAATTCCTCAAGGCATTTGGCAAAGATCAGCCAATACACATGCTTAGAATTATTCCAACAATGTATTCCAAAGGAAACAGCAGGTGGCAGCAGAGGGTTACATTTTTTTACTCTTTGGCATGGAATGAGAACAAAGCATCAGGGCATAATCACATCTGAGTCACCCCACTGGCCTAGAGATGGCTCACCACCATTTTGTCATGTGAGTAGTGTAGAGTCCTCTCCAGTGGGCTCTGTGCATTTTAAAAAGAGACTCTCCCAAAAGCCCCTGTCCAAAGCCAGAAGTTTTCCTGATTCCTGTGAGCTGAGCAGGACAGCGACTGCCAGCCGGATATCCAGATCACACCAGCTCCAGTTATAAGACTTTCGTATCCTGTGGCCCAATGTCAGGGCATTTTAGTTCATGGCTTCTTCACAAAGTAGAGGCCCTCAGAGAACATGATGAAGTAGAAGAGTGCCTAACAAGTAAGTTTCCACAGCACAGTGTTTTTGCTCCATTATATTATCCAAAGCTAGAATGCAGGGGCTGAGAAAGGGAATTAATAGAACCTGAAGCTGAGGTACTTGGCAAGTTAGAGACCTCAGAAAGTCCCATCACAACCAGCAGCTGCTGTAACACTGGGCTCATGAGCTGACAGTGTTATGATCACTTCCACACTTGGCCCCATGTCTTCCTTGCCTCACATAGTACTAGGCTTGGCTTCTAGTGTGCAAGTTGCAGCTGGAAGGTTTGCATTAAAGTGTTGGGCTGGAGCTTGTAGGCCAATCCTTTGCTGAATTGCTTTGCAAGGCATATCCAAGTTTGCCTTTAATAAGTGACTGGAGCCTACCAGGTAGCTTAGTGGATAAGAGACCTGCTACCAAATCTGAGGACCTGAGTTCAATCCCTAGGGCCCACAGGATGGAAGAAGAGAACCAACTATTGTATTCCACATATTGTATTCTGACCTCCATGTGCATACCATGGCATGCAAACATGCAGCACTCATGTGCATGCAGACAGACAGACAGACAGACAGACACATGCACACACACACACACACACACACACGAAATATAAGCATTGTGAATGTTCAGTTTGTTTCACTACAAAATGGTGCTCTAGGCGGGCTCCTCAGAAACACTTGGATTTAGCTGCTTTGTTTCCATCAAAAAAGGAACTGAAACACTTTTAGAGGAGGGTAGAGGGATGAAGGAAGATGGAGAGATAGTGGAGGGATAGAGGTGGAGGGAAAGATGGAGGAGGAGGGAGGATTTTGTTCTTTGGTAAAAGGAACAAAATTTATTAAAGAAAAAAAAAAGACAAAATTGGAAATCTGGTTCCTAAAATCCTAACAGATCTTGCAAACAGATGTACCTGTGGGTTTTCTTTCTGATTGAGTTGACAGAAAAATGGGCAGCCTTGACCATTTGTAAGTTACATAATTGAACATGCAGCATCCACAGAGCCTGGGAGAGCCTCAGGAAAGGTGGTGTGGCATATGGGGACATTATTCTGTGGTTTAATGTGTGCCTTCAACCCCAGACAGATGAGCTGGGATTACTTGCCTACAGAAAACATAATCTTGGGGCTGGGAGTGTGGCTCAGTGATTTCCCAGGATGCCAGTCACCCGCCGTGCACCCTGGCGTTACAGAAGTAGTGGCACATTCATGCCATACCAGTACTGGGATGTGGAGACATTGAAGGTCATCTTCCACTATATGGTGAGCTCAAAGCTTGTCTGAACTACATGAGATCCTGTCAAGAAAGAGAAAGAGAAAGGGAGAGAGGAAGGGAGGGAGAGAGGAAAGCAGACAGGCAATGTTATCTTATTCCAACATCTTCAGGATGAACCTCTCAGCCTTCTTTGTGGAAAGGGTCATCTCAATTTATCAGCTAAGGAAAACATTGAACAAATCCTTTGAATGTAATAAACACTATCTTTTGGAAAAATGCTCCAGAACTTATATCAACAGTTAATTTTCCCTCTGTGCGTATGTTCAACTACACAAACATGATGTTAAATCATTTAATGCAGGGAATTGACAGCACAGAGAAAACATTTGGACTGACTGTCTGGAGTTGCCATCAGCAGCTTTAATTATGACCCACTGCTCTTGGGTCCTGAAAGAGCCAGAAAATGACATCTGTGTGCCAAAATATTCATTAGAATTCCCTTCTCAGTCATTGTTCAGAAAGAAAAGTTCCCTCTGGTCCCCACCTTTGGTATTTTAAGAGGGATCGTTAAGATGCCAGATTTTTTTTTTCAAGGATCTGTCAGAAAACAAGATTGTGTGCATACCTTGTATTTCACATTAAGAAAACATCTTGGAAGGGTCAAATGTCCCTTACTTTCATTCTGTTACTCCGAAGAAAGATGGGTTTTGCAGCCTTGAAATTAACCGGTCTTTTCTGTCCAGGGCTCTTTTTCCAAGCTGTGCTGTCTTTGAATAACTGTGTCTTGTAAGCTTCAGAACTGGACGTTCTGGGGAGCACATATCCAGAGGAACTGCCTAGAAAAGATGGCTGTGTTACTTGGGCTCTTTGATGTCCATCTTTCCCTGTATAAAATACCTTAGAATAGCCAGGCAGTGGTGGCACCTTTAATCCCAGCACTTGGGAGGCAGAGTCAGGAGGATTTCTGAGTTTGAGGCCAGCCTGGTCTACAGAGTGAGTTCCAGGACAGCCAGGGCTACACAGAGAAACCCTGTCTTGAAAATACGAAAAAAAAAAAAAAACTTAGAATATTGAAGTTGGGGGTGCAGCGTCAGAGATCCTCAAGTCCGGTTCCTTGTGTAAATTATCTGAGCTAAACCAGTTTATCTATTGCTTCAGCTTTCTGTTAGAGAAAGACCAGGTATGGACGAGAGGGATGGCTCAGTGGCTTAAGAGAACTTGCTGAGCAAACACTAAGACTCCAGGAACCATGTGGAAAGCCAGTGTGCCTGTGCTGGAAAAGTGGAGGACACAGGAGAGAGGAAGGGACTGGCTGACTGCCAACATAGGTCCTGCATAGCTCCTGGCTCAGTGAGCGACCCTGTCTCAAGAGACTAAGGAAGAGAAACAGAACAAGGCACCCAAAGTCTCCCTCAGGCATCCATATGTGTGTTCCAGGCACATGGACCTGCATACATGTGGGCATATACTACACACACACACACACACACACACACATTTATTCATTCACTCATACACATACATACACAACTCACACACAAACTCACATATATACACACTCACATTCATACACTCACACACATTCATACATGCACACTCACACACACTCACAAACTCTCTCACACACTCACACATGCATGCACTCCAACGCACACACACACACAAGAACAGATGCTTTTTGTTTTATGTGAGGACATCCTTTAATTGCTCCCATTTTTAAAAGTTGCCAGTTAACGAGCATTGACTGTGCTGCCAGCCAGGGGTTGAAGCTTTCGTTCACCTTGTATCATTCATCCTCACAAGCCCATAAGGTAAATACGATTACCCCGGCTTTATTGCTAATGAAATAGAGACTGAAGTTTAAGAGATTTGCCCACAATTATAGGGCTGGGAGGAGGGAGAGTCAGTGTGCAAATTCAAGGTTGCCTAACTTCAAAGCCCGAGTCCTTTACTGTCCCCTCTCCTGCCTGCCAAATAAAACAAGGCCAGAATATAAATTGGCCAGACTATCTTGGACTCTCACATCACTTCAATGCTTCAAATAATGAGGTGAGTGAAGAGTCCTCCATGGCGATAAGGCACGGAGGGCCGCCTTTCTAAGCAGCAGGATCTTAGAGACCCGGCTACGTCCCACTATCAGCTTGTCACGTCCAACCTGACAGTTTATTTCTAAAGCTTCCCAGCTTTTAGCGAGAGTCTGCTGGCTCAGTGTTGATAATTTGTCTATCATGCGATAAAAAACTGGTGGAGGGAATTTGGGATGGATACTTATTTGGAAGAAAAATAATAGTTTGGAGGACATTTTTGTTGTTGGCCTTTTCCCCCCTCAATCAAGGCCATACAGGGCTGGAGAGCCAATGTGGTCTGAATTAGGGAATCTGGTTGTTGTCTACAGTGGCACAGAAGTTTACAAATGACCCCACGGGGGTCACTGCTCGGAAACTCTAGCTTCCCACTTTGAGAGGGGAAAAAACTTTGACATTTCAGAAAAACTAACAAAGTTAAGATATAGGCAAGACGTTGTATATTAAATCAAAGAACAGAAATGGGGCCTTTGGAGAGACATTTAAGTTTGTTCACCTACTGCCTTTGGAAGATATAGGTGCAAAAGCAAACCGGTTTCCACCTCTAGGAAGAAACTGTATGCTTGAAGTGGGTATAGAAAACCTGTTTGGTCCAGCTCTCACAGTCTCTTCTTTGCAGATAAGGTCTCTGAATCTCTCTGTGAGCAGGTATGTTCAAGGCCAAGGTGACTTAACAAAGAGCATCTCCATGACTAGTTGTTTTGATATCAGTAATTCATTCTCTACACTCCAATCCACAGCAACATCCTCTCTAATATGGACCATCCCTACAGCCATAATGCCCTGTGCCTGGAACAGGACTCAGCACAAAGTAGATGCAAAAACTATAACGTTATTGAATGAATGAATAAATGGAATCCAAAGGCTGGGGAGATAGCTCAGTGTGTAAAATGCTTGTGATACAATTGTAGACCTGGATTCAGATTCCCAGCTACCATATAAAAAGCCAGGCATAGCAGTGTGTGTGCCTGGAATCTCAGTGCTCAGAAGGTAGAGACAGGAGGGTTTCCTGATCAGCCAATCCAGCTAAATCCATGGATCCCAAGTTCAATGAGAGACTGTTTCAGAAAATAAGGTAAGGACAATAGAGGAAGACACTGGACAGCAACAGAGAGAGGGGATGGGAGTGCACTCACATGGGCACACATGGACACATACACACACAAACACGCACAATTCTTTTTGCCCTGAATCAGTGACCCTGTCACATAATTGGCTGAGACCTGGCCACAGTACTATGTCTCTTGGTGGTAGCCGTGCCCTGTTCCTGTGAATCCCTTCAACAGGTATTGGCTTGTTGGGACCACAATGAAATACTCAGACTAGATAAAGCAGTGGAACTGTGTTCCTGTGACTCTACAGGCTGGATGTAGCCAACTTCTCTCTGTGTTCCTAGAGACAAGTCCTCTTGAGGAGACAGAAAATCCCAGCATGGTGGCTCACATCTGTAATCCCAGCACTCAGGAGGCTGAAACAAGAGAATCTTAAAGACAAGGACACAAAAAGAAATAAGAAGATACAAATTAAATTGCCCACACCCACACTTATCCTATTTTTTATTCTTTATAAACATTCATTTGTTTGTTTTAATTTTATGTGTATGAGCATTTACCTACATGTATGTATGAGCGCCAAAATCATGCCTGATGCCTCCAGGAGTGGGGCAGAAGAGGACATCGGAGTCTCTGGCACTGGAGTTACAGGTGTTTTTGAGCCATGATGTGGTTGGACTCTGGAGACTGAACCCTGGTTAGCAGCAGCGGCAGCAGCAGCATTCTTAACTGCTGAGTCATCCATCGCTTCAGCCCTCTTCATTTTTCTGAGTTTCCCTTCAAAGTCCTGTGCTTCTAGAAGGGGTTCTGTCATTCTTTTTTTTGGGGGGGGGGCGGTTCGAGACAGGGTTTCTCTGTAGCTCTGGCTGTCCTGGAACTCACTCTATAGACCAGGCTGGCCTCGAACTCAGAAATCCGCCTACCTCTGCCTCCCAAGTGCTGGGATGTGGTGTGAGCCACCACTGCCCGGCTCTGTCATTCTTTTTGTTTGTTTGTTTGTTTACTATTTTGCTTTTGCTGTTGTTTTGATTTTTGCAGTGGGCTCTCAGTATGTATCCCAGGCTAGCCTTGAACCTACAATCTTCCTGCCTGAGGCTTGGAATTACAAGTTCACACCACGTTGCCTTGATCGTTGCCATTCTTGGTGCCAGGTTGAATGCTGCAGCTCCTCCTGGATGCCCACATGGGCCATCAGCACACCTGTCTTGTGTTACCTCCTTGCCAGCTGGCTTGCTTCCCACTGCTGCAGTTTGTGCTCACTCAAAGCACCTGCCCTTCTGGCCACTATTAACCCTTCTATTTCTGGCTGTTCGATTGGATGCGTCACTAAGCCTAAAACAAATAAACCAACCAACTCTCATTGTAATCTTCCTTGGATCCATTTTTGGAACTGCTGAAGAACAACACTGTATGAACTGAGCAATGTGGAGTGGCCTCACCAGATAAATGTTGCACACACCAATAATGGCACCGCGCCCCACCCAGAGAGCATCTAGTTCAATTATCTTGGCATGGCACTCCTATCAGGAGTTTCTGCAGAGCTCCTCATGTGCTTTTAATAGGTGAAAAAGGTTGAGGATCCCTGCTCTAACTGGTGTCCATCAGATTGAGACAAAAGGTTACCCACTAGGCTCAATGCAGAAGCAACCAGACTGGGGACCCAGGACCATGTGTGACTTGTGTACAGGTTAGAGTGAACCTCCCCAAGCTCAGTGTCACCCTAACACAGAGGTAGGTGACCATCTCTTTGGTCTATCCTTTGTTCTAACAAGTTGGGGGGGGGTGTGTGGCTCCTGAGTGTCTTTTGTAATGTGGAGCCATCTGAATGGGAGGTGAAGGGTTGGACTCAGCAGTAACTCTGGATACAGGCAGGTATCATCTGTGCTGGAGCAGGACCTGCAAGAGCCTGCGATGGCAGTCTTCCCGAAGTCAAGGGAATACAGCTGACAGGATTCTGGCTCAGAACAGCTAGACCCATTTAGATGGCCAGGAGTGACTATGGGCATGTGACTGCCCTCCCCTCTGCACTCCCCCTCCCCGCAACCTCCCTTCCCCCCCCTCCAGGGAGCTGGACTGAGCTGCCACTCTAGGCTGGATGCTCCTCACTCTAATCACTGTCCTGTCTCTCCACCCCTCTACCTCTTACCACCTCCTAGGTCCACAGAGGACTGGGTGAGGGGCCCGGTACACTTTCCCATCAGCCTCTTTCCAACGTAGGTGAAGCTTGAGCCCTGGTGCTTCCGGCTTCTCCTTTTGATTCTGAAGAGCCTTTTCTCCTCTCAACAAAACCTGCCTCTCTGGAAGTAAAGAGCTTTGACTTTCAAACTATTGCTTTTGACGTGGGCTTCAAGAGGCTGTTTAAAAAGCCAGAAAACTGAACGTTGACCAGTTCAGTTCAGACTGATTCTTTCTCCTTGCATTCCGGTTGTACCAATCTTAATTCTCCTCGAGGCGATGCTACTGACTTACTAGGGGAAAGGTCAAGTGGAAAAAGTGTAGCATGGAAAAGCAGGAGGAACAACATTGCAAGATTCTTTCTATGTAAGAAATACTGCAACACTGGTACATGTGCCACCTGCCCCACCCATGCCCGGCAGGCCAGGCCTCACTGGCGGTGAAGAGGCGACTCCAGAGCTGTCTGTGTTCTAAAGTTTCTGAATCATACTCATGAATACATTGTTTTCTTCAAGAACTCAATGGTATGAAAACAAAGGGAGGGGGTCCGGCTCTAGGTTAAGAAACTGTTAGAGACTGAACAATTTTGTTTGGTATCTGTTTGGAACAAATCAGTTAAATACATTTTGGGGAAAAATTTGATTATAGACTGACTATGAGATGATACCTCAGAATTACTGTTTATGTTAAGTGGTGGTTATGTAAGAGGACTTTTTTCATTTTTTGAAGGGATATATAATGAGATTTGGAGTAGAAGGATACAAAGTAGCAGACAGAAGAGGGGAAGTGAGGGAAGGGACCTCTGGAAAGAACTGGAGAAAGAAACAAAAATATACAAATCATAAAATTGTTAGATTGTCTTGATTCAGAATCCCAGTAGTTAGCCCTGGCTAGCCTTGAGCAAGCAACTCTTCTGTCTCAGTCTCCCAAGTATGGGACGACATACAGGCAGTGTCATCACAACCAGCTTTACTTGCTGGGTTTTAACAATATTAAAAAAAAAAGCCTTCACTTTATTATCTCTATCTTTGTCATGAGTTTGAACAGTTTCAAGAGTAAGCTTCCAAATATTGCTAAGCTAGTGCAGGAAATGACAAACCGAGCAACAGAAAAGAACGAAAGGACCAGAAACATTCAAATATTTACTCTTTGAGACGTTATCCTGGTACTCATCTACGAGCAGATGAAGTTTTTCTTCAAATAAAACCTAACATTGAAGCCCCAACGTATAAAACAGAAAAGGAGTTGGGGCTGTCCCCCTGGAAGCTGGATAAAGAGGCTGGCATTCTCTCCGGTTGTTACCCCAGAGAACTTCAGACTTTACTCCGGAGACCCGTGGAGAACAGCTTTGTAAGCTGCCTCTTATTTCACACGCATGCTGAACAACTGGCTGACAGTTGGGAGAAAGAATAAAATTAAATCCCTGCCTCTCGTCAGAAACAAAACAAATTCCATTACATCCAAATGTTTAAGGAATGAAAAAAAATCATGACATTATTAAAAGAGAATACTCTAGAATATTAAGGCAGAAAATGACTTTGCATGTAGGCCGTTGAAGATGTAGACTATGAGGGTGGCAGGGGAGAACTATGTCAGACACATACATGAGCCAGCTGGTGGTAGCACACTTCCTTTATCCCAGCACTGGGGAGACAGTGGCAGGTATATCTGAGTTCCAGGCAACCCAGCCCTGCATAGTGAGCCTGTCTCTAAATAAATAAATAAATAAATAAATAAATAAATAAATAAACAAACAATTTGTCATAATTTATTGAGTAACAAATTCACAGCTACATCATTTCCATTGGCTTTATATCACTTGATCGCCAAAGCCTTAAAGGACAAACACAAGTTCTTTTATTCCAATCTCAGTTTATTTTATTAATCTTAACTCTCAGACCACAATTACACTACACTACACTACACACACACAATGTTACAGAACAACAAATAAAGGGTTAAAGGGACAACAGGACTCTAATGACTTTAGTGAAACACTCCAGAGCCAATGCAAAAAGCTGGCGTCACTGCAGTCACAAAGCTGACCCAGCACAGAGCTGCAGCTCTGAGTCTGGCATCCAGGAGCTCCTTCTGGATACATGCACCTGATGGTTTGTTGACAGGTTGATGAGTGTGGCTCCCCAGTGCTAGGTGTTCCTCTTGTTACATAAACCAGGGGAGGGGCTGCATCCTCAGTCGGTCTAGTGTGTTTGGTAAGTTCACAAGTCTGTTTGATTTTTTTTTTTTTCTGGCAGGGCTTGGACAGCCTCGTTTACTTGGATATCCTCTTTTACCTGGATAACGTCATAGGTGGTAGTATTTTCTGCATGCAAATGTTATTTATAAGCCTTGGCCTCATTCTTTGTGCTAGCTATCTGCTTACACAAGCAAGATACAGAATCATTATGTTTAAGCTTTTGCACTCAACATGCAGCTGACTGCTGTTTACAAATGGAGCCATTCGAAGTAAGACGTAACCTGAATCCTGCTGTTTCATACAATAGAGGGTAGCTGGAGCAGGATATAGTCTGAGTTTCATAGATGGAAAAAGTTATTTTACATTTTAAATACACACACACACACCTTAAAAAGAAGCAAAACAGCCTCTTTGTGATGACTGCCTCAGTTCAGGGCAGAGTCATCATAGATCAAACTTTAAGAAAATGAACCAGAAAGTTCACATTGTAATAGGAAATGAAGCGTGAAGAAGAGTCAGCTGACAATAACTATGCCATTAGAACAAGATTATAAATTAAGTATTTCTTAAAAGTACTCACGATATAAAGGGCAATATCAGAACCATGAGGGCCCGTGAGGTAGATCATGGGTGAAAGCTTTGTACAAGCCTGGCTTCCTAAGCTCTCCCCCCACAGAACCCCAGTCTACAGAGGAAGGAGAGAATCAACTCCCAGTAGTGCTCCTCTGTCCCCACCTGTGTGCCCACACCCACATGCATGAATCATATGCATTTTTTTTAAGATAGGGTCTCTCTAACCCTGGCTGGCTTGGGCCTTGCTATGTAGACCAGGCTGGCATGGAACTCACAGAGATCCTCCCACCTCTATCCCACCCCCCTCCCCCAATCATTTTGGTTCAAATTATTTATCCTAAGGGAAAAAAAAAAGTCACGAAATGATCCAAAAATAAATGCAAAAGGATGTACATTAGGAGCACTTTTAATAGCAAAAATGTAGGAAAACTCTATTGTGTAACAGCAGAGAGGACCGGTTAAACACATTGTGATGGCTTTGTCTAATGAGATGCCATGCAGGAAGTGAAAATGATGCTGTATAGAAATGGATGTGTTTATTGGCACTGAGAGATGTCCAAGATACACAGAGGCGTGGGGAGCAGCAAGCGATATGCAGACATGATCCCACTGCTTTTTAAATTGCTTAGCTCATTAGGGAAAGTTCACATAAGCAATAAATAAGTAAATGTGGGCATATTAAAACCCACTAGGAATGGGTTGTGGGAATGTAAGCGGTATTGCGTTTGGGTTCTAGATCCTTATTTGCAGTGCTGGGGATGGACCCCTGAGCCTCAAACACGCCAGGCAAGGGTTTTGTCAGTGCTCAACACATCCCCAGCTCTGAGCAAAAGCAGAAGAGAGGATTCGTGCTGTATTCGTAAGGGTCTCCCAGGGAAATAGAATCAACACAGGATGATGGATGCATGGATATTTGGTATAGGAATTGGCTTACACAATTATGGAAGCTGAGAGGTTCCAAGATCCGCTATTTGCAAGCTGAAGAACCAGGAAAGCCAAAGGTATAATTTAGCCTGTGAGTCCCAAGGCCTGGGATCTGAGGCATTGGGGGTATAGCTCCCAGGCTTTGGGGATGGTATGCGAAGGCCTGGAGTCTGAAGGTCCAAAGCCAGGAGTCCAGTGTCTATGAGTAGGAGGAAATAGATATCCTGGCTCAAGAAGAGAGAGGAATTCCCCTTTCTCCTGCACCTTCCTATTACCAGTCTTAACAGACCAGATGATGGCTGCCTACATTGGTGAGGGTGACTATTTGCTAAATCTGCTGATTCAAATACTAATCTCCTCTGGGAACACCCTCAATGACACACCTGGAAATGATGTTTTACCAGCTAGCTGGGCATCCCATAGCCCAGACAAACTGACATATATAATTAACTATCACATATACCAGGGTTGGTAAAGCCATGAGGAGATGAGAAGCCTCACACACTCCTGTAAGATTAGAAACTGGTACTAGCCTTCTCAAATGCAGTTCCTGCCACTTAGCATCATCTGCATGCCAGAGTCTCCTGACTCAGCGATGAAAATTCTGGATACAGCTGACTAAGAAATGCAGACTCATGTCCAGAAGAGGTCACAGAACTGGATGCATGTTCTTCTACATGTTTCTGTGGCAGAGGCAAGGCAAGTATCCTTCACCAAGAGACAGGAAAGGACCCGCGAGAAGGTTCAAGGGGTAAAGCTGCTTGTCACTGGGACTGACTTCTTAAGTTTGAGGCTGGGCTACATATAGTCCCAGGAAGAAGGGAAAGAACCATCTACTGAAAGTTTTCTCCTGATCTCAACAAGTATGTGGTGGCATGTGTGTCACACACACAAGCACATACACACACCAAAATAATAATAATAGTAATAATAATAGTTAAAAAATTTAAATAGTTAATACATTTAAGCCATATGCTAAAAATAATAACAAAAGAGGGGTCTGGAGAGATGGCTCAGTGTTAAAGAACTCTTATTGCTCTTTCAGAAGACCCTGGTTCAGTTCCTAGCACCCACATCAGGTAGCTGTGAGCCACCTGTTCCTCCAGCTGCAGGGGATCGATTGCTTTCTGGCCTCAGTAGCCATCTGCATGGATATGGCGCACATAGACCGGGACATGCATGCACAAAGATACAGTAAGTAAACTTAAAAACTCAATTTTGTTGAAGAGAGGAAAAATGAAATGTAGAATTTCTTATGCATATTGAGTGAGAAAACCGGGAGACAACAAAAATGGAACCCAATAGATTCATATGTTAAACATGTAGGTGTAAAATGGTGCATTTTGTAATCCCACTTGCACATGTATGTATATCAAACATTTTAAGGAGGGCTGTTGAAAAGCACACGTAGGAGTTCAAACCTGAAATTCAGTGCTCAGGAGGTGGAGGCAGGAGGGCCAGAAGTTCAAGGCCAGCCTTGACTACATAACAAGTTAGTGTTCAAAAATAAAAGAGGGCTGCTATCTAGGACTCAAGAAAGAGTATGAAAGGTAATATATGTTATACATAACATAATGTATAACACATACAATAGCATATACTTATTACAAGAGAGAGCGTTACAAAGACTGGTAATGACAACTTGCCTTAAACTGACAAGTGTGTTTAATTCAGCTCTCCACACCCAAGAGTTCCATTCTTAAAAGAAGGTGTCTGTGTATTAGATGTATATGTTTATGTGTCTATAATATAGGTGCCTATGATGTATTCAAGTGTCTGAAAAAGTATAGACTAAAATACTAATGACGGTTATGTCTGGGGATGGGGAGAAAGGTGAGTCTTTGCCATGCCGAATAAATACTACACAATAAGTCAACTACTTCCTGCTGCTAGATAAACCTTTAACAGTCTACTAAAACTCAGCTGCCTGTGTGGCCAGTCATTTTATTGTTTTTCCAAAATGTTCCAAAATAGCTCTGGAACAAGACCAGTGGGACCACCAGATATCTATCTAGCCTCACCCTTCTTCCCATGCAAATCAAGACGAACCCTCCAATCCAACTTTGGCAAAACCCTCCCTGGAACTCAGGATAACAGGGCCTCCTGCTCCTCCGCTGGGGAAAGGAGGGGTGGCCTGTGTAGCTCCCTCAGATTCAGAATGAGAACCTCCTTTCAAAAGCTGCCTTGGATAGCAGATGCCAAAACAAAAGGTCCCACCTCGAGGGTGGAAACGCTATTTGCGGCTTTGTAGACACAGGTGTTCTTCCAGGCGACTGGAGAACTACAGCGCAGGGCTGTGCACAGCCAGGAATAACCTCCCAGAAGGCCCTTCTCTCAGAAGCCAGCTCTGGAGGCCTCAGTGTATGTTCTAACTATATTTGGCAATGCAGACCAAAGAGGCCAGTAGCCTAGCTCAGCATGGGGAAGGGCCATTCCTGATTTATGTTCCTTGCTTTCAAGGAAGACCAGGAATTCAAAACTCACTTCATTTCTTTCTTTTGCACTTACTGAGCTCAGTGCTGAAGCAACTCCCTTTCCCCCATCCTACTGGGACCTAGGGAAAGCTCTCAGAATCACAGGTGGGTGCAAATCACCTACTGAAACCATCCTCAGAGTTAGAAGACATCCAGGGACATCTGGTCTGAGAATCTAAAGGTTAAAATTATCTCATTTTACTTCCTATGTCTTCATAGCATCAAAATAGCCTGTAGCACTTGGATGCAAATCCACGTTCCACTACTCACTGTGTGACCTTGCCTGAGTTACTCTGTGTCTCTGAAGTTCAGTTTCCTTATCTACTAATAAAGATAATAACACCTCCTTCATAAAGCTACTGTAAGAACTTGGTGAGATAAGGTATATAAAGTGGCTAGAAGAATATTTGACACCAAGCAAGGACTAAAAAAAGAACTAGTTTCTGTCTCACCCTGTCTCTCCTTTTCACCCTTAGCTGTTCAGACAACCTGTTGGTGCTGAACTTTCAAGAAATTGTCTGGTACCCTTGGTTGATTACAAATGGATGATATTATTCCCACAGCCAGCAACAGTAGCTACAGATTAAAAAAAAACAAACCTGTGACTATTTCTCAGCTGTGGACAGGTTCAAATCAGCTCAGAAAATGACTCAACACCGTTGATAAGCTATGTGTTCTTGGCATCAGGAGGCCTTTTCCTGATAACCTTCAGCACCTTATGAAAATAAGAAAGAAAGAAAGAAATCCAGAAGGCCAGTTGA
Source organism: Grammomys surdaster (assembly GCF_004785775.1). Taxonomy (NCBI): domain Eukaryota; kingdom Metazoa; phylum Chordata; class Mammalia; order Rodentia; family Muridae; genus Grammomys; species Grammomys surdaster. Next base: position 3,750,951 of record NW_021604629.1, on the reverse strand, counting down.
ACAGCCTCCAGAGAAGGGCCCAAGGCTTTGTGGTGACCTTTAGTTAATCCCAAATGCTGTACCAGGCTGGTCATAAGAGGGTCTCTGTCTGCTCAGAAATGTCTCAAGTCACAGGTTTAGCAATGGGAAAGACTCCAGCCGAGCAGCTGTCTGGTTCCTCTCAGGGCTGAGCCGCCACAGTTATACTTGCCTTGAATTCCCTGAGGTCATAAGACTCCCTCAGACGAAGGCTAGATGCCTGTTCCCAGCTGCCCCTAAGCCGGTGCCCAACCTGTCTTTGGCAGCTTTGTCTGGTAGGTTGAAGTTCTGCCAGAGTGAGGTTTTGGCTGGAGGCCTCTGTGGCTACGGGACAAACCTTGGCTTAAAGAAAGAACTCGAGTGAGTGGCTTGAGCCTCTGTCGGTGAGGCCAAGGTGGTCTCTGCTCTTAACCGTTTCCGCAACCCCTTCAGACCACCCTGAACCCACTGGCACAGCAATTGCAGAATCGGAGCTTCTGGTCATTTCCTCTTTCATGTGTGCCCTGTGCCTCTTCAGTGCCTGGCAAAGTTCCAAGCGAATGCTTAGCACGAAGTCCTTGTGGCCAGGATGGTCTGTGCTGCATTTATGATCTACTGGTGCTGGGAGCTCCATGAAGTTGTTAAGATCAAATAGGACATGGAACTGGATGGGACTGATACTTCCTACAGCCAGGGGCCAACAATTGAGGCCTTGTGGGTAATTCTATGTGCTATAGGCTGCTTTCTTCTGAAGCAGGAGCTGCCTCTATCAGCTTGTGTGTAGACTCAGACCCAGAACCAGTGCTTTTCATTGTGTATATAGGCTTTTTCTGCAAGGAAGAAAACATCTGGCCCCATGGTTTGGGTCCTGAAATGCCATCCCTAAACACTTCCATCCTCCAAACCAAACAGCTTCCAGAAACCCTAAATCAGCTAGAGGTACAGGCAATTCAGCATGTCCAAAATGGCTAGCAATACTTTCAGGAAAGCACAATAATTGATCTTCAGGGATTGGCTGAGAGAGCCAATTGGCCAGGCTTCCTAGCTAAGCAGGTACAGGGCACCACCTTAGCCTCCTTTTCTAACCGTTCCTGTGCTCTGGGCCTTGAGTCTAGCCTTCCTCACCGGATACACTGGTGACAGAAAGCAAGGAGGAAGGAAAGAGGGAGAGAAGGCTAGATAGAAGTGAAGGGAGCATGAAAAAGTCTTGGGAAAGAGGAAGGAAGAGGAGAGCTGGAAGGGGAGACGGAACAATGAAGGTCTCAGGCCCTCGGAGGCGCACGGTTCCGGCTGCACGTCCGTCCGCCCGCCTCCGGCCAGCAGCTGCTGGCTTCGCAGCGTGTGGGCGCTGAGTCACTGTCCCGGCACAGCAAGCCCGCGTGCAGGTCGGGGAGGGGGGCAGAAGATGGGAGGGGGGAGCCCAGTTGGCATCTGCAAACTGCTTTTCCCCCCCCTTTCTTTCCTCTTTCATTAAGGCTATGTGCTGACTCCCACGTAGAAGAACTTATTAAACCGCACGTAGTACTCTACCGCTCTTGGGTGGGAAGCGCATGGTAGACAGCAGGGGGCGCCACAGCCCCAGTTATGGACGTTAGGGCCCAGTGACAACTTAAGCTAGTAGCTGAGGGTTTCCCAGAGCTGTGCGAACATTTTGCTGGTTTTGCTCCGGAGCTTTTAACATCCACAGCTGGAGCATAAATTCTCTATTTAGAAAGCCTTGAATATCAGTTAAATTCTCCAAAGAGTGTCTTAGCTCAGGTTCAGTGAGCAACCCCATAAAATTGGGAGTGTATTGCGCAACTTAAGGAGTCCAGGCTCGCCTAACTACGGCTCACCCTACCCTACCGGGTCTGGCTGCCACGCAAGGAGGTGAACTCGGGTGTCTCCAAGAAGTCTTGACTCCCTCCCAGGACACGCGCTTTGTGCATCCACATGGACAACAGAGCTTGTGACAAGATAAGCCCTGTATAGAGAGGTTGATTTGCACTCTCACTGCAGTTCAGTCTTCCCAAAACAAGAAGCAAAATCTCAGCACTCCTAGGCCGACCCAAACCAAGACCATCCTTCCCCAAATGCATGAACCGAGAATGAATCAGCATTGAGACAGTTTATTGGTTTGCTTTTTCCCAGCTCACATATTTTATGTAAATAGATTATAGGAGACACAATGTTTTTTCTTCATCCACAGGCGGTAATCAGGCGCTCTCCACCTTACACACACACACACACACACACACACACACAGAACCAAACAACCTTACACCTTGCTGAGACATTCACGTCTTAAAATAGGGGAAGGTGACAATATAATCACTTTAAAATGCCCTTAATACAATATATAACGTACAAAAATATCTCTATATATTTGAAGATACAAAAAAAAAAACTCTTGACAGCAACAAACTTAAATATGATAGTTACCTTTTGGCTGTACAACAAGCATTGCACTTTTCCTCGCTAAGATTTGGAAAGTTCAAGTAGTAATGAGGCTTATGCCCCGTGAGAAACCAGTTTATGAGTGGGCAAGGCAGTGGCTCAGACCCCTACCCGGAGAGTATCAGTCGGTAGTTCTCAGTTTCTGACAAGAGCCTGACTCGATCTCTGCCTCCCCTAGGGGCAACCAGGCAGATCTCTGCAGGATTGTCTCAGTCCACCCAGGGTGCGAAGCTTTCTGATTCCGCAGGCGCCAATGGGATACCCGCCCGACTGTCCAATGCTGCCACCCGCACCTATATTCTAAAGAGTCTGGAGATGTGCGCCCGGGAGGCTGCGGCTGCGTGTGTCTGCTCCTGGGAGGACTCCACAGTCCGGGCCCGGAGGACCTCCGGTAGGGAACGCCGGCGCCGGCGGCCATAGCCTTGAGGGCTGATCTTGTTTCTGGGGGCCATGCCGTCCTTGTCTTTGTCTGTTAACTGGTAGATCTGGTGGGCCAATTTCTGCATTGTGCAGGTCCCAATGCGGCATCCACTGCTGCGGGAGCCCTGGTTCATGCTCTGGCGGTAGCGTTTGACTCGAATGTGGGCTTCGCTCTGATTGCGGGCTTCGCTCTGATTGCTGCGGAGAAGGAAGAACACCTCGTCAACCAGGGCTTTGGTCCCAACCACCTGGGACCGGAGCCATGCAGAACCCGAAGGACTTGGAACCTGCTCCCTCCACCAGAGCTGCAGTCCGGCTGGGGCTATCCCCGGGGCCAGGGTAGTGGAGAAGGCACATCCTCTGCAGAGAGCTTTGTTACCTGGCTTGTGGGGTGCTAGTTGTGTTCTGCGTGTCCTGGAGCTGAACAAGAGTCTGGGTAGGGACTGTCTTCTCATCAGCGACCGTAGGGTAGCTGCTGGGTGCTTGTAGTTCCCTCTTCCCACGACTTAGTGCCCACTTATTCCACCTAGAAAACACAAGCAGATGCGTTTGGCCTAAGTTCAAGTGATGTCCCGGCCAGCTCCTGTCTCCACTCCCTTTCAAACACCTCTAGACCTTCCCTCAGTTTTCCCTTATTGCCAGGTATTGGAACTGAAGAAAGAAAGCACGGCCCCAAACTCACTTCTTTCGGAACTGCAAGGAAGTGTCTAGCCGTGCGGTGTCGGCGCCTAGGAAGGCGAGTGAACCCAATAACATCAGGGTGATGGAAACCAGCTTCATTCTGCGGCGATGCTCTGATACCCTGGAAAGGAGCAAGACACCGAGTGTGAGCAACCCAGCCAGCTGCACAATCCGGGCAGCACACGAAGGGTGGCGAGAGGAGGGGGAGCCGCTTGGCAGCGCTCTTCCTGGCTCAGCTGCTTATCTCCCCCTGGCGCAGAGAAACACCGGAGGTTTTTGCGCTGGCAGGGTGGGTGACAAGCAAGGCAAGGGAAGCCATTGCAAAGTGCCAAGCTTCCAGAGGTTTCCAACTAAAGTCCTAGGAGACTTTAGTCCAAGGCTCAAGGAAGAGGGGGATCTCAGATGAGTTCCAGCTGTGCGCATGAACTGGACTTGGGACATGAGGTGTACACTACAGTGGATGCCCTAAAGTGGGTTGTTCCCCTTGTCCAGCGCTGCAAGTTTTGGGGCTTTGGCAAAGCCATCCCCCTCCCCAATACTCTGGAGGCCAGCGGTTCCTACCTGCTGAAGGGGTGAGTTGTCAAGCCCTTGAAGCAGAAAGTCCGAGACGTCGTCCTTCTGACAGTAGTAAAACCCCAAAGTCCAAGATTGACTGCGATGAGAAGCCGAGAAATCAGGAGCAGGAGCAGTAACGCTGGAGTGGCTCTGCCTAGTATCACCAAGAAACCACTGAATAGTGAGAGCCAGCTCCAGCGTCTTATAAGCGCTCAGGGGAGGGAGGGGCGGGGCCTGCTCTGCCCTGGAGTCCTCCCTTTCCTCCAGCAGGCTTGCTTCTAAAACCAGACCTGCCCTGCAGGCTGCCTGTGAGTATGGGGGTAGGGGTAAGAGGTCCCGGCGTCTCTGAGATCCGCTCTGAGAGATTAGACTGGCGCAGGACTTCCCTTGCCCTAATTTCCCAGCATAGGGTTCAAACAGTGAGAAGGGAAAGAGGGCCAGAACAGCTTGGGTGGGGGGGAATCCTTTTCCTATAACGTCTATAACCCAGAGTGCTGATCTGAGCTTTCTGGATAGTGCTGCAAGAACCGGGAGCCGGGTGGGACACGTGAATAACCAAAACCCTGGATTTGAGGAGCTGTGACCTCAAATGGGCCGCGCCCCCTGCCGGCTTAGCACTTGACTGAGCTTCGACCCCCATCTGTGCCCACAGGGTATACCTGGAAGGGTGAGGCTTAGTCCCCCAGACAGTGGCTGAGTCTGAGGGGTTTCTTGATAGACTAGCCAGTACGATTTCGTAATAAGGACAGAACTGGGAACAGCTGAATTGGAAATTGGGGTTTGGAGAGGGTAGTTAACTGGAGATTCAGAACTCACATTCCTATTTGGAAATACAGGAATAGCCAAAATTAGGAAGAGAGATAGTTTTGTTTTCTTCCTTGTGATACTATTATCCCTTATAAGGCTATAACCTGCGAGTCGGCCTGGCTGCCTTCATTCGCCCATTGTAAACGTGAGGATTGACTGACTGGGAGCACACTAATGCCTCACATATGTTAATCACTTTACAGTTGGCAAATCCCAGCCAGATGCCAATCTCTTTCGATCTTTACACACACTCCCGTGCAGGTGTTCTCTTGAAAAACGTGAAGTGCCGAGAAGGTAAGTATACTGCCCAGTCACACTAAAGGTGGGAGCTATAGAATCCGGACTCAAAAGACCGGGGCATGGCGGCCCGGAGTTTTCTGGCTGGGGTCACCATTCTCATCAAGGGGGAGAGGAGAATGCCGGTCCCCGCCCAGAGATACGTGCTAATTCACGATGAATCAGTTCGAACATGTTTGCCTCCGGCTTGTGCTCTTCACAGATTCTTGAGTTCACTTTCTTCCCTTCTAGGGCCAAACTGGGCAACAGGCGCAGCTCCGCATGCAGGTCTCCCGGAAGGTCCTGAAGCTAAAGGCATGACCTGCGCCAGCTCCTAGTCCTCAGGCCTGGAGATGTAGACACAGACAACTCACGTCCTCTTCCTGGTGACCCCGGCAGATCTCCAGGCTTCCCACCTTATCTGACATTACGTGTTAGATCGAGCACGTAACCGGCTAGGCGTTCTGTCCAGCGGCCCTTGCTCACAGTGCGGTCTGTGCTGAGCACTGCTGCTTCAGCCCGTTTGTCCCTTTCCAAACAACCATGGACATTGCCCCTGGGGGAGAAATGGCCGCACTGAGATTACTTATCCTCCTAGAACCGCAAAATTAAGTTCCACCTAGGGCAGGGGAGATTCCCAGGTTCTGCTTCTGGTAGGGGCTTGGGACACGGATGTTGAAAAGGCTGCAGCTAGGCGAATTGGCCTGCTTTAGGGCTTTCTGGGCCGCGGGACAGTCACCGCAGCAGCCCCAGCCAGGCGCTAGACTGTCTGCACCAACAAGCGCAGGTAGCGCAGAGCGCTGTGTGGGTTCCCAGGAACCCCAGAACTTGACTATAGTTTTCTCTCACTTTTGTCCCTTTCTGTACCCTTCGTTTTATTTCATCCCCAGAATGTCTGTTTACACAGCGGCTGTCAGACTCTTTGAGGATGCGACATACCTGTCGCTAACTTCCAGCTGGGCCTGGGGCACATCAGGTTTTACTTTCATTTCCCTGGCCCAGTTTGTCCAAGTCAAGGGCAGTCCGGCATTGGCCCACAGCCAGGGAAAGTCTCGTGAGCTGGACTCCTCGGCTCTAGTCTCTACCAGCCTTGGCAGGAGGAGTGGGGTCTGTCTGCAGAAAATTCTGCCGGGCTGGACCTCGTGGACTCCCCGCTTCCCCTTTGAGGAAACTCAATGATCTGAGGTTAGCTCTGGCTTGGGAAATGATCGATGCTCTTAGCCGACACTTTATTATTATTATTATTATTATTAGGATAGGGTTCTCTGTAGCCCAGGCTGGCCTGAAAACTAAGTGGCTAGAAGATGACGAACTTCTGATCTTTCTCTACCACCTCTAATCGACTGAGCTACATCCCCAACCCCTCAAAATTCATTTTGAGCCACAGGTGGCTTCAACAAGGAAGCAAACCGAACCCGAAGGTGGAAGGAAAGACTCCTTGGCTTGGCTCCACCGAGATCCTGTGTATGCGCCAGTATCAGGCGTTGTGCCAAGAATCCCCACCTGAGCGCCTTGGCACGCGCCTTATCAGACTGGGTGCTCTTCGCCGAGGTGGCACTTAAGAGATTGTTGCCTGAGAACCAAGCCAATTCTTTTTTTAGGTGACATCCCAGACTGGCAACTCGGAGAACTTTGTTAGAAAATCTTAGAAAGCATATGTATGTGGTTTGCGTGGGTGGGGAACCTCTGCCAACGTGCTCCCCAAAGTGCTAAAGGGCGTAAGCGGGAAATAGATGAGGAATTCACCACATCTGGGTATGTACTTGTTCCTTCCCTTCCTGTGAAAATGAGTTGCCTTGCTTAATCACCAGTACAGGGGGAAAAAGAGATCACTAGAACAATTTTGGGTTCAAGGTCTAGAAGCAAGGCAGCAGGAGGTCCTTTCAGAGATGCATTTGCAAAATTGCATCCATTCAAGTTCAGTGATTGTAAATTCACGTTGAGCAAGAAAGGAAGGAAGGCAGATGGAGGGAGGGAACTTGGTGGGAGACAGGCTAGAAAGGAGAATGGGAGGGGGCGTTCAGGATCAAGTGTGGGGAGGGACAGGAGGGATGGCCAGATGGCCATGAGAATGAATGGAAATCTACAACTGACAAGGGTAGAGAAGTAGGGGGCATCTCCAGGAAGAGACAGAGACCTGGGAGAAGGGAGGGGCCCAATAATCAATGGAGGTGACCTTAGCTGTGACTTACAGCATTGGGGACTTGGAACCTGAAGAGGCTACCTCCTGTAGCCAGGCAGGAACCCCAATGGAGCGATAGGAACACCATCTGACCCATAAAACTTTTGACCCAAAATTTATCCTGTCTAAAAGGGCAGGGGATGGAGCAGAGACTGAGAGAATGACCAACCAATAACTGGCCATCTTGAGACCCATCCCATGGACAAGCACCAATCCCTGACAGTCATAATGATAGCCTGTTATACTTGCAGACAGGAGTCTAGCATGGCTATCCTATGAGAGGTTCCACCCAGCTACTGACTCAGGCAGATGCAGACACCCACAGCTGAACAGTGGATGGAGCCTGGAGACTCTTATGAAAGAACAGGAAGAAGGATTGTAGCCCTTAGTGGGATAGGAACCCCACAGAAAGACCAACAGCATCAACTAACCTGAAAACCCTTGGGGCTCTCAGAGACTGAACCACCAACCAAAGAACATACATGGACTGGACCTAGGCCTCCCCGCACATATGTAGCAGATGTGCAGCTTGGTCTTCATGTGGGTCCCAAACAACTGGAATGGGGGGTCATCCCAAAATCTGCTGCCTGTCTGTGGGATATGTTCTACTAGCTGGACTGCCTTGTCTGGTCTCGGTGGGAGAGAATATGCCTAGCTTCACAAAGACTTGATGTGCCTGGGTGGGATAATATCCAGAGAGATCCCTACCCACTCAGAGGAGGGGAGAGGGAGGTGGGGGAAGGACTGTAGGAGGGGATGGGGGGAACAGTGAGAAGAATGTAAAGTGAATAAGTAAAAAAGATAATAAATAAAAATTTTAAAATGTTAGGGTAAAAAAGAAAGGAAGGAAAGAAGAAAGAGAGAGAAAGAAAGAGAGAGAAAGAAAGAAAGAGAGAGAGAGAGAAAGAAAGAAAGGTGTTTCAAACCTTTCTGGGAAGAAAACAGAAAACAGAAAGGAAACAATCCTGGTTAATGAAGAGCCACTCTGTTCTGTGTGTGTGTACCCAAGAATTCTTAAGTTGTATTGATGTGCACATCCTGTCTCATTCATATATATATATCAAAAGCATGCTGAATAATGGCATTTCAATGTTTTCCTCACATTCCAACTGAATTATTTTTAGGCCCTAAATCTGAGCCTAATTTTTTGCAGTATTTGGAGGTTTTGAACTGTGGTTTTATTTTTTTAGTTACAGTGTATACACAGTCTCTAACACTAGGGTCATCATACTCAGGTCTTTAGAGAAGTAATGAGAAATAACAAATAACACTAATGACGTTGGTGACTGAAATGAGAGCAGCTGAGTACACTGTACAGGGCTCTCAGATGTCTTTCTTCAGACAGGCGATTTTATGATGCACTTTTATTCATGAGGCACAGGATGCCTGTTGAGTTTAGGGCTTGTTTACAACATTCTCTTGAAAACAAGGTTCAAGATGCATCCTGAAGTCATAATACCAAGTGGTTTACAGAGAGGACACAGTCAGCTTTGCAGATTTGGTCTTCTAGGGATAAGTATGGCAAGATGCAAAGCATTTTCCAGGGATCTGACTTCTCACAGGACCTAATGAAAACGTAGATTCTTCCCAGAAAATGAATGTGCACATAAAACCAACCAAGTAGAAAGCAGGTATACAGTGAATATCAGTAGATGGGCCAGGTTAAAAATGAACATCACAGAACAGCATTCTGTCTGTAATTTCTATCTTATTTGGAATGTTAGAAACAGGAAGACTATTAACACCTGCCTTTAAGGCAGAGCATAAAGAAAAGCAATGCTTTTGCTTCTCTTCCTTTTCCTTCTCTTCCTCCTCTTCTTCCTCTTCCCCCTCTTTGTTTACTTAGTGTACATGAAGCAAATGTTCTACCATCAATCTGTATTCCTAATTTCTGTACAAAACAGGCAAATACAGATAGCCTTTGCACATGCTAAGGCCAGATGCTAAACCTCACTAAATCTTATAGAAAGTAACTTGTTATGGGATAATTGAAAGAGAACACAGGGAAGGCAACAGGCATAGAGAAGGCTATCTTACTAACATAGGCTAGAGACAGCTATCTTACTAAGACAGGGTAGAGAAGGCTATCCTACTAACATCAGGAACAGAATGAGATAAAAAGACTTCAGGAGAAATTTATTACAGATGGCACAATGACTGGGATTTGCAAATAAAATGCTACCTTCTCATGTCCTCTAGGTGGGAATTCTGTATTACTATCAGATTATGAAGACCTTGTTAAAGGCATGTAATGCTTAAAAGGTTATTTGCCCTTCCCCAGATTGTAACTGTTTGTGAATTAGGTACCCAATACTGTGCTAAGTCTTGAACACACAGTAATGATGCATACAAACATTTCTTTCTCTCTATAAGCTTACAGTCTTGTGGGGTAATCCACCATAAACAAAACCACAGACCATGCATAGAAATGTGTACGTCACTATAAATCCCACTAAGTCATGCATAGAAATGTGTACATCACTATAAATCCCACTAAGTCATGTAAAGAAAAGCAAGAGGGATCTAACACCCAGATGGAAGAAAGGACAGACATAAGCAATATCCCAGAGGTGAGCAAACTCTACTTCAGTAGAGAAAATGAAAGAAGGTGAATTTGTTTGGAATGTACTAGGGAAGAAGAGAGGAATAAAAAGAGATTAAACAGAATGTCAGAGGAGCTGAAGATGGCTGACTTTCATGCTTTTTATAGAGGACCTTGGGTCAGTTCTGAGCATGTCCATGATGGCTGACAATCTTCTATAGCTCCTGTTCCAGGTCATCTGTCTCCTTATGACCTCCTGGGAATAAGGCACGCATGTGGTACTCTTATATACATGCAAGTAAAACACTCCTATCGTTCATATACACAAATCAGAAATAAATAAGCCTTTTAAAAAAAAGAGGTCATAAAGGAAGTGTGGCAACACAAGCCTGTAGATGGAACATTTGGAAGGTCGAGAATTCAAGAATATGAAACTGAAACTCTGTTTCAAAACCCACCACCACCCTATAAGAATCTGAGTACCTGGGATGCATTGGGACTTTGAAAAAGTTGAACTTAATTCTTGGCTATGTAGGAAGTTATTGATGAGCATAGTTGTTTAAATGAAAATGACTACTATAGGCTCATGTGTTTATAAACTTAGTTCTCGGTGGTGGGACTGTTTTTGGAAAAACCAGGAGGCCTTGTTGAAGAAGATGTGTCACTGTGGGTGGGCTTTGAGGTTTTAAAAGCCCACACCATTCTCAATTAGCTTTCTGCCTCCTGCTTGTAGATCAGGATGTAAGCCCTCAGCTACCACTGTAGTGCTGTGCCTGCCTGTCTGCCTGCCTTGGTCATCATGGATTTTTCCCTCTGAAACTCCAGCTACTCAACCAACTATTTCTTCTACAAGTTGCCTTGGTCATGATATCTTGGCACAGTGATTAAAAAAAAAAAAGTAACTAAGACAAGGAGTTTGAAAACAGGAGAAATGAGTTGATACACACTTATCCCAAATATTCTTTTGTCCTGTAAAACTAATAAGATTTCAGAAATTAAAAAAAATTCATTTCACAAACAAAAATTTAAAAGATAGTTTTGAGTGTTGGGTATAATTGTACACTCCTGTAATTCTGACAGTTGGGGCAGGAGGATTGTGAGCTTGAGCTAAACAAATCATCTCAAGAATAATGACAACAGCTACCAAAGGTTATTTGACAGCTGTGGCTCAGTGGTACAGCATGCGCTGAAATGCACAAGGCTCTGAGTCCTGTCATAAGCTCCAAAATACTAACAACAAAAGTAGACTATTATCTTGACAGTGAATGTGGTGGATGGGCTGAGAACAGGAAGGGAAGAGGATGGTAGCACCCGGGGTAGATTAGCGTGCACCTGACCTCCTCACCAACCCCACCCCCTGTCCTACCCCAGTATGCACACACACTGCACCAACACAGCCAGCTTTGTGGAAAAGCACTCTGTTCAGGATCATGGGACTGCACTCAGAAGAGCCGGCCCTTCTTTTAATCTTCCCCTGAAGCTCTTTTGAAAGTCTTAACTTTTGAACAAGTCCTTCACTTTCGTTTTGAACTGGACTCTGCAAATTATGTAGCCAAGGCTTGTTCACCAAACATGCAATCTAAGTAAAAGCAGTCTGTAAACCCTCACAGTACCTATTTATACTGTAGCCACTGCAGGCGGGTACTCCAAATGAATGCCAAGATTCAATGGCCTAGAACACATTCTGTCAGACATCTCTGAAGTTCTCTTCCCTGCACCCCAAATATAGTTCAAAGTGAAAACAGTGTGCTTGGTACATAAATTTAATTTTAAGAGAGGGTCAATAGCCTGCTTTTTATCTTTACGTTTTATATAAAGGGGCTGGATGTAGCTCAGTTGATAAAGTGCTTGCCTTATATACATGAAACCTTGGGTTTGGTACACACCTGTAAATCCAACAAAGAGGTGTAGTCAAGAGGATCAGAAGTTCAAGGTCATTGTTGAGTGCTTAGCAAGTTTGAGGCTAGCCTGGGGTAAATAAAACCTGATCTTTTAAAAAACGTAAAAAAAAATATTTTTTCCATATATATTTTACATACATGGACCCAGGGAACAGAGAACCAGGTAAGGAAGACATTGTAACCCTCAAGATGGGAGATGACAATGATGTGTGGGTGAGGTAGATATGTGAGGAGGAGGAGCAGTAAGACTGAATGACAAACATGGGGCTGAGAGAAAGACCAGTATCAAGGCTAGCAGTCATTAAGACTCTTGCTGAGGCAACTGAGTGGTTAGCGATGTGGCAATGGATCAGGGAATTTTCCTCCACCGCAGCTTTCTCTCTCTTAGTCTCCTCTGTTACCGGTTACTAGAAGCAATTTGAAGGGGCCCCTAGTTGTGCCTGCAAGACATATGGTCAAATCTAACTTTCATACTGCCTTCCTGAACTGTCGTGGCTAACCACCGGAAGCACTTGAAATGACTGCACAGTTAAACCACTTACCCCCACCACAGCCCACTGGAGGAGTACCAGGGTGAGAAATCTTCCTGACTTGTAATCGGCTCCATTTTGTCTACGGCAGGCTGAGACTGTCATCCCTCTCACAGCATTGCCTCTGTGCTGAAGCCTTCCACCCTTGCAGCTCCCAGCCTTCAGCAAAACAAATCTGGACTTGCTTTGTTCTCTCTCTTGGTAGTGAAAGGTGATGGTAGTTATCTTAGGGGATAGGATGGCCTTCGGCCAACCCGCAACAGCAGTTACGCTGTCTTGTCCCGGCTTATCAGTCTCAGCAGCCTGGCAACTGTTGGGTGAGAAAGCAAAGTAGCTTCAGTGAATGCTAACGTGTTCACGTGAAGATAGGAACACATAGTGTCTTCAGGCATTTACCTCAGGATGGGGTGGGGGAATCTCATTTACAAAGCAGCCATTTAAATGTCCATTAGTTTACCTAAGACCTTAATAGAATAAATATATCTGGGAAGGTAGTGCTTGACTCTAGGTTTGAAAAGCAATTTTGATAAATAAAAAGAATTAAACTTGCAGGGTGAGAATGTAGCTTAGTAGAAGAACCAGTGATTACCTCAGGCTTTATGCCTGGTGGCAGAACAAAAATGCCAATATTTGCAAATGAAATTTAAACAATATGGATCTAAAAAGAAAAAAGTAAATGGGGTCTGGGGAGCTGGCTCAGTGGTTAGGAGAGCTTGATTTTCATCCAGGGAATTAAGTCAGTTCCCAGTATCAATGCTGGGTAGCTCACAACTGCCTCCAGTTCTGGGGGCTCTGACGCCCTCTTCTGGTCAGCACACACATACACACACACACACACACACACTAAACATAGATCTAAAAAAGGGTAAAATGAGAACCTACCATTACAAAGTCAACCCAAAATGAATCAAAGGCCCAAATACAAGAGCTATAATTATGGATTGCTTACACAGAATTAGAGCTTCATGATCTTAAATCCAATAATGGATTCTTAGATATGATACAAAAATCATAGAAAACCAATGAAAAAGCTTGGACTTTATCAAAGTTGAATACTTTTGAGAGCCAAACAGCAAGATCAAGAATGCAACATGACAGTCTTTTTTTTTTGGTTTGGTTTTTCAAGACAGGGTTTCTCTGTATAGCCTTGGCTGTCCTGGAACTCACTCTGTAGACCAGGCTTGCCTCGAACTCTCGAACTCAGAAATCCGCCTGCCTCTGCCTCCCAAGTGCTGGGGTTAAAGGGGTGTGCCACCACCACCCGACGCAACATGACAGTCTTAAGAATATCTGTAGAATTTATATTTGTCTCTTCGTTCTTAGAGTATACAAACACAATGAAACCAAACAGGGCTGGGCTAGGGTTATGGCTCACTAGAACAGAGCTTGCCTCGCATTGGAGAAGCCAAGGGTTAGACCCTCAGTAGGGCCCGGTGAGGGTGTGGATAGGCAAAGTACTTGAACAGACATTTCTCTAAAGAAGATTTGGAAATGGTCGATGTGCACAGGAAAATATGCTCTACATCATGAGTCATTAAAGAAATAAAAATCAAGAGGACAGTAAGACATTCATCCAGCTAGGCCTGATGATTAATTCCATGCGGTTAACCAAAGTATTGGGGTATAGGAGTTAGGCAGGAGGAGCCAGAGTTCAAGGGCAATCTAGGTCACAGATTAGTGAGGTCTCTAGTGAGACCCTGTCTCAAGAGCAACAACAAGGGGTAATAATTCATACCTACTGGGCCAAGTAGTGGTGGCACACTTTAATCCTAGCTCTCATGAATGTGAGGTAGACAGATCTCCGAGTTCAAGGCCAGCCTGGTCTATTCAGTGAGTTCCAGGAAAGCCAGGGCTACACAAAGAAACCCTGCCTCAAAAAGCAAGCAAGCAAGCAAGCAAGCAAACAAAAACTAAAACAAAACAACAAACAAATAACAACAACAAATCCCCCCCAAAATAAAAGACAATTCATACTTATTAAGATGTCTATAATACTAAAAAACAAAGCCAAAAGCAAAACAAAACAAAACACAACAACCAGGGAAACAAATGTTGACAAAGATATAAATTAAAATCCTTGTTCAGTGCTGAGAGGTAAGATCATGCAGTCATTGTGGAAAATGGTGGTTCCTCAAAATAAAAGAGAATTACCATCTGTAATTCAGTACTGTCCAGTACTGCTGTTCTTAAGGACATACCAATGGAATTGCAAATTGATACTCACATACTTTCTATACATGGTCATGGTGCTAGTATCTATAAAGTAGAAACAATGCTCCAACACACCAGTGGATAAACAAAGTATGGGTCACATAGACAGGGTAGGGTTATTCAGCAGAGGGGGAATGTAGTTCTGATGCTCCAATGTAATACAAGGCAATACTGATGATAAGGTAGGAACAGAATTAGGAAACAATATACCAAACAAGATTCTCAGACACAAAACGGCACATACTTTATAATTCAAGTTAAAGGAAGTATCTACAAAGGGCAAACTCTAGATTCAGAAAGCAATGAGGTTATTGCCAGGACCTAAGAAATAGTTGTGTTTGTTTAATAGATTTTGGGTGAAGAAAATGTTTTGAAACTAGACAGATGTGGTCATTGTCCAACAGTGAAATATATTAAATACCACTGAAAAATGTATTTCATTTTATGGTATATAAATTTTATCCCAGGTATAAAAAATGATTTAAAAAATTTTATGTGTATGGATGTTTGCATGTTTGTGTGCCACATGCATGCCTGTTGCTAGAGGAAGCCAGAAGAGGGTATTGGATCCTGTGCAAATGGAGTTACAGATGGTTGTTAACTGTCCCAGTGGCTGCTGGGAATCAAATCTAGTCCTCTGAAGGGGAGCACAGTGCTCTCAACTGCTGAATCATCTCCCCAGACCATATCCCAAATTAAAAAAAAAAATTGAGGAAAAAATCCCCACAATAATTGTTCAAAAAAAATTGTACAGAGTCATATGGTATCCATTCCCTACTGGCTATCTTCAGAGAACACAATCAGGGCAGTTACAGGACAACTCTGACATAATAGGGAAGGACTTTCTACCATGGCTGTTCAGCAGTGGAATGGGCTGTCTCTAGAGGAAGGGAGATTACTCTTTACTGAAAAAGTAGAGGAAGAGCTCCCAGGGAAGTTACTGGGAAATTTTCTCTATGAGGTGTGGCAGGCTGTTCTGTTTGCTTTAATTATTTTGAAAACTAACCTAGTTTTCATCACTGCAGGTATGCTGATCCCGTGTGATTAAAAGGAGGTCCTGAGTTAAAAAGTACCCCTTCCCTTTCAATTCTTTTAGCATAGCCCAACCCTCTCAGACATGTGCTGAAAGGTCTGGCCATTTGCTGTCAGTATAGCTTAATGGCAGAAGGCTTGCCTAGCATGTATGAGGCCCTAAGTTCAATTTCCAACGCGGAAGCGGGAAAGGGAACACTGGCCCAGAAAAGAGAACTAGTCAATCAGAGCAGCTGAGACGGTGACCCTTTGGACTCTGAGTCCACAGCTCCAGTCACTAGTTTTCTGCTGGTCTTTGGCAGAGGGTGTGTGTTGCACTAAGCACGTTAGAACCTACTACATACAATATATTAAGGATCAAACCTTCAGTGAATGATGGCCTCATGAAGATCATTTCTAAACCACAGGTTCTGAAAACTTCAGTCTTAGTTCAAATACATAGTCTGCTACTAAAACTTCATGATCATTAAGAAGTAACAAAGTAAAGTAAAAAAAAAAAAAAAGTGACAAAGTAAACTCATTCAAGTGTGCCAGACAAATTAGAAAACATCAGTAGGGGATATTTCTTAAAAACGCAGTTGACCTCTGGACTGGATAAAGAGCCCTACGAATGCATTCTGTTGTGAGTTTGCAGTAGCGCAACTTGAAGTTAACACCTGCTTCGGCCTGAAGAGCCCTGAGACAGTGAAAAACGCAGTGAAAGTCAGGCGGGCGGGGCTCCCCAGGGAGAGGCCAGCCCATTTCAGGAGGATCCCGGGGATGCCCCTGTTCCTAGGTGGAACAACTCCCTGGGGCACTCAGAGGGAAGCCCAAGCTGACCGCCCCCAGCCCAGGCAGCCCTGAAACTAGAGGCGCCTCTGGAGATTGCGCAAGTCTTTTCCTCCCCCGCCTGCTCGGTGGCATGTTTCTAAAATTCCCATCTGCACAACATAAACAGGAAACGTGCAGCAAAAAGCCTTGGCGGTGCAAATTCCAAGCTTCCAGCCGAGGGCGGGAGAATCTCATCCGTGCTGCCGGTGGCAGCAAGCAGCAGCAAAGAACAAACTTTCCAAGTGACCCCGCGCCCCTCCATGCGCTTTTCCCCAACTGCAAAAGGGAGATGGCGGAAGGAAGGACCCCTGCTCCAGGAAAATAAAGAACAGGGCGGGAGTGGGGGGCGTTGAGGCAGCAGCCGGGCCTCTAAGCGCCCAGCCTCGGTGGCGGCGCGTGGCAAGGCCGCGCCCGGCCGCCCACTTCCCGAGCCGCGTGTCCGAGCGGCCTCCGGCCGCCGCGTGGGCTCGCGAACACCGGGAACCGGGTCGTCGAGCCCTCTCGGGTGGGGCGGGGGAAGGGCGGGCGCGAGGTGCGGCGCAGGCGCAGTGCGCTCCTCGGTTGTCAAACATGGCTGAAGCGCCGCTGCTACCGCTACAGCCGCTGAAGGGAAAATGCTGAGCTCGCCCGGGCCGGGTGGGCGGCGGCGGCGAGGGCGGCGACGGGAACCCGCTTCCCGGGCGCGGCGGCGGCGGTCATGGCCCGGCTGGCCGACTACTTCATTGTGGTAGGCTACGACCACGAGAAGCCAGGTAAGGGTGTGGGGCGGGCGCCGCCCCCGGGCTTCGCCTCCGCCCCCGGCAGCCGTCCAGTGGGCTCGGCGGGGCCGGGCGTCGTGGCTGGGAGGCGGGGAGGCGGGAGGGCCGGGTCCCGCGGTGGAAGAGCGGCGGGTCGACTGGTGTCGGCCTTCGCGGCGCGGCCGAGCCTGGCTGCAGTGGGCGTGTGTGAGGGAACTATCGGACAGCGGTCGCGGGGCTAGGCCGCGGCGGTGCGGCCGGGGACTGGCTGGCTGGACCTGCCCGCGCGCCGCCACGCGCTTCTGTGGAGGCGGCTGGCACCCGGGACCGCGCCCTCGTGCCGGCGGAGCTGGGAGGGCGGGAGCACACTGTACGAGGTTCCTAGGGATACACTGTGTCCTGCATCCTGAATAAGAGTGACGCTGGGGGCAGTCCTCCCGGAAAGGAAGTGCAGAGAGTCCAGCGCTGCCTCCCGCCGGCCCTCGGGGGGAGGGGGGCGCTTGGACATTCCGGCCGAACGCCGGGTACTTGGAAAGGCCCAAGGATCCGAGCACTTTGAAACATTTCTAGGAAAATTGTTTCAGGACGTTTATGTGTCGGCATCCCAGAATGAAATGACTCTTTTTTAAGTAAAGAGAGCCAGGCAACCACTGCAGGTGCTCTCACTCGGCTTTCACGTGTTTTGATTGTTCTCTTTATTCGTCCGAGAATTTTTCACAAGGAACAGTTTGGCAGATACATTGCTTTTTACACTTCGATGGACTAGCACAACCAGGACTATACAGGGTTCATGCACGTTTATTTTCATATTTGTATCTCTTTGTGTTACTATGTATACATAAGCGGGATGTAATAACAAGGTTATTGTAGAGAAGGGGAAGCTCTTTTATTTCAGGGTAATTTCAGTCTCACTTGAAAGGAATCTTTAGATTCCAGCCCTGCAGCCTCTTCCTTGTCCCAGGAGGTGCTTAGGTTGTGCTTTGCTGATTGTTAGTCATTTGTAGCTCCAGCATACCATTGTTTTGCCCACCTCTTTTTATAACTTACCCCTAAGAATTTATTTCAGAGAAGGGATCCTTAACATTCTTTTCTCACCACTACCTAACTGAGGTCACTTAAGAGAAGCAGATAAAGGCTCTTGCTGGGCAAGCCTGGAGACCTGAGCTATGAAAAGGTGCAAGGCAAGAACTGATTGCCCCGACTTGTCTTCTGACCTTCCTATGTGTGCCCTAGCATGCATGCCCACTCCCACCATGAACACACACATAAATAAAAAGAGAAGGCTTCGGGCTGTATTTAGAGAGTCTTCTGGCTGCTCCAAAATGTCATGTCCTTTCTTAGTAAATTTTCAGTCTCTTACGAAGATGACATAGTCTGTCAGTCTGGTAAGATTGCCAGTGTGGAGAATCAGTTTTGTTTTTCACCTTGTTCCATTTTTAGTTACATCGTTCTTCAGCCACAACAATTTTATTTTATTTTATTTTATTATTTTATTTTATTTTATTTTATTTTATTTTATTTTATTTTATTTTATTTTATTTTATTTGAGACAGGGTTTCTCTACAGAGCCCTGGCTGTCCTGGAATTCCTATGCAGACCAGGCTGGCGGTAACTCACAGATATCTGCCCTCTTACACCCACAACAATTTTGAAACAGTAACAAACTTGAAAACGTTGCAAGTACAGTACATAATTATTGTTGTTTTATTTTATTTTTTTGGACATTTTAAGAGGAAACTGCTGACCTTATGCCCTGTCACTCAGAATGGCTTATTGTGAATTTTACACAAACAAGAACATTGATCTACACAATGACAGTGCAGTTATCAAAATAGGAAATTCATGCTGACCCAGTGTTTTACTTAATTAGGGTTTTGTTGATTATGCTATTACATGGTTGGTGGAAGCAGTACAGTTCACTGCTGCATTGTTTCCTTATCTTTTTGGTGTCACTCATAGGGATCAGTTCCTTCATCTTGTTCATGGTCTTGTGGCTTTTAATGATTATAGGTCAGTTACTTTTGTATAATGTCCCTCAACTTGAGACCTCTGTGCTTGGTGCATATACTTGGGCCAATGTATCACAGCAGTGGTGCTCACTGTGTCTCGTCAGGAAGTACATGCTTTCCCTTTGATTGCCTGTGATCAGTGTCTGCCAGGACAGAGTTAATCTTTTTTTTTTTTTTTTTTTTACCATGCTCTAATCTCCCACTTAGGGTTGCTCCCTTTGAGGTATCCTCCTCACTCTCAGTTTCTTTGCATTTTAATGCTCCGACCAGGCCAGTTTGCTCCTCCTGCTTTGACCGGGTGTCTCTGGTGTCTCTGACACTCGGGTATCTGGCTTTGGCCCTTCTGGGTTTCCCTGTCAAGGAGCCCCACCTCTATCCTATGGGCACTATAACTACTCTTCTTCCCACACTGAACAAAAGGAAGATTTCTTTCTTTCTTTTTTAAAAAATGCAACTCAGAATGTTGCATAAATTATAATCTCAAGTATGGTCTATACTTTTTCTGTTATATTTTTGCATAATTTTTATTTTATTCAAGCATATTTTTTTGTGCAAAAATTTATGGTAACAGTTGAGTGGTTTTAATAAACTGTATACACTGGTGTAGTCACCACCACAATCAAGATATAGAACATTTTCTTCTCTATAAAAAGTCTTCTTAAGCCCTTTTGCAGTCTGTTTCCTCCCTAGCCTCGGGTTGTTGCAGCTCTGCTTTCTGTCTGTATGTTTTTGTCCTTCTAGAGCGGCACAATAATAGAATCAGATAGTTTTAAAGAGATGCTTGGCTTATTTTCTACTTAGACTCATGCACTGACCTATACCCATGTTGTATTTGTTAGTAACTGTCTCCTCGAACTGCTCCCTTTCCCTTCGGTGCTGAGGACAGAACCTGGGTCCTCACCCATGCTAAGCTTGTGCTCTACCATTCAGCTATCCTCATTGCTGAACTGTTCTGTTCCTTTCCTTTCTTTCACTTTCTCCCTCTCCTCTCCCCTTCCCCTGTAGCTCAGGCTAACCTCAAACCTGTGATGTAGTTAAGAATGACCTTGAAGTTCTCATCCTCCTGCCTCTACCTTCAGTGCTATGATTACAGGAGTGCATCCTCATGTCTTGTTTATGTGCTGCTAGAAATGGAGTCTGGGGCTTCCTGCATGCTAAGCAAGCACTCTAATCAGCTGAGCTGTGTTCCCAGCCCCAGACATACATTGTTTCTTTATATTTTGTGTAAAATACAGTTTGTTCATTCATTCATCAGTTGGTGGATATTTGTGTTTTCAGATTTTGGTTATTATGAATAAAGTTGATATTTGAGAGGATTTTTGAATATTGGCATGTTTTCATTTTTCTTGGGTTAGAACTGAAAAATTCTTAGATCATGGGCAAGTATCTGCAAGTTTATATGAAATCGTCAATGTGTTCTCCAAACTGCCTGAGCTGTATAGGATAAAAATCTACAAAGTTTTTTTTTTTTTAAACCAGAAGTGAAACATCAATCTAATTGATTTTCTAACCTTTATTATACAACTACTTTCAGGAGTTAATATGGTTTTATTAACCCAATTCTCTCTAAAAGCTAATCGGATTATGATAATATGATGCTTATGGATGGTGATATGAAATTTGTGTGTTTAATATCATGGTGTTTCTGGTATTATTTAACCAGTACATTACTGTTAGTTTTAAAGTGTCTTTGCCATTAAAAATAATTTTAGTTGAATTATTTTTAATTAGAATACTTTCCCTGTATTTCGTGTTACGGGTGTGCATGTGAAGGTCAGAGACAGCGTTCCAGAGTTCCTTCTCTACTTCTAGCTCGTGGGCTCCTGGGATGAGATTTAAGTCATTAGGCTTGACAGCAAGAGCCTTTATCTGTTACAGGCCTCCATCTTGCTGACCCCAGATTTTTCTTCTTTCTTTTTTCAAGACAGAATCTCACTGTGTAGCCCTGATTGTCATGAAACTATCTGTGTGGATGGCACTGACCTCAAACTCATAGAGACCCACTTGTTTCTGCCTCCCAAGTGCTAGGATTAAAGGACACACACTCACACTCGCACACACATAAAAATGGGGAAATCTGAGGAAGAATAGTGGTTTCTTACATGAGACCAGCACCTTACAGTGCTACTGTACTTACTGTAGGATGCAACTTGTCTGTTGAGGGAAATGAGGTAGAGGGCTCCGTGGTATTTGTTATTCCTTTAACTGTTGGTAAAGCTACAACTGTGTTAACCTAAAAGGTTCAGAAACCATGAAGAGGGTAAAATAGACCATTAGTATCTTTATTTTTCTTAATATTGATTAGATAAGGAAGTTCTTAGTCTATACAATTTCAGAAAAACATAATTTTCAATTATAGAATTATATTCCTAAGGATCAATGTTATTGACTTTATTATTGTTGGACACTTGCTGTTTTCCAGCCATGTGCTTTTTATGCTAATACTCTAATAAGAACAACTTAAAAATCACTGATTTTTTATGACAGTTTGATTTTGATAATGTATTATTTAAAACTGTATTTTTCAGTTACTAAAGTGCTTGTTGCACATTCACGAGGGCCTAATTCCCTAGTACCCACATACAAATATCGGGGTTCAGTGATACACCGCATCTGTAATCCAGTGCTGGGGAGGCAGAGACAGGAAAATTCCTGGAGCTTCCTGGCCAGATGTTTTAGCAGAATCAGTGTGCCTCAGATTCTGTGAGAAGCCCTGTGTAAAGAAATTAAGTTGATAGCAACTGAGGAAGACGCCATGTCCACCTCTGGCCTCCATAGTCATACACACACATACATTAGGACCACCCCCTCAACCTTCATTTTACAACTTTATATTTGGGTGATGGTGGAATAATTAGGAAATATGATTTGTCTGTAAAAGACAAAGTTACTTATCCAACTACCCTTTTTTTACTGTAAAAGTAAATTTGAGTGCTGAGTTCTCTATATGCTTTTGTGTTTACTTTTTGTCCTACTGTTTTAGAAGTAACCTGTTTAGCTGGGTGTGATTTAGTAATAGAGCTTTGATCTAGAACGCACAAAGTCCTAAAGCTTAAGACGCGGTACAGGCAAAATTATTTATCTAGAAGTTATTAAACTAGATTAATTTTAGGTTTAATATTCATTTAAGGTTCTGTATATTTTTAAAAATCAATCTACTTTAATGTATTAAAGTATTTGAAATGTTTTGTAAGTTAAGCAATGTATTGCATGTGAAATAAACAAAAGATAATTTTTTGCATAAGTGAAATATTATGAGACTGAATTTGTGTGTGTGTGTGTGTGTGTGTGTCTGTGTGTGTACATCACGGTGTATGTCTAGAGGTCAAGAGGACAACTTCCTGGAATGTGTTCTCTCCTACAAAGTATGTTCTGGAGATTAAACTTAGATCGTCAGACTTGGTGGCACCTTCTGAGCCATCTCAGTGGTTTCAAAAATGTGAGTTCTTGAGAATCAAGAATTAACAGAAATATTAACTTAAGAGTCAGTGAGCTGGAGCTAGAAGGACTAGTGTGAGGAGACTTAGGGGCACTTGCTGTGGAAAGAAGGGCATGGATGCTCAAGTTAGAAAGCTGAAATCAGTAAAACTTAATGATAAATTACTGTGAGAGGTGAAGTACGAAAAGTAGTTGAGAATTACAAAGATCCTAACTTGAGTAATTGGTGCATAGTGCAAGCTGGGAGAAATACCAAACTTAATTTTGGATATGTTAAATATGACTGTCTTTAATCAAGATAGAACTATTATTTGGGTGTTTAAATACATGGGGCAGGAATAAGACAGGTGAAGATTAGACATTTATCTGACAATTATCAATAGCCTGGTGTTTGTCAGGCAGGAAGAGAATGCATAACTTTTGAGCAAAATTACATTCGGTGTGCTGGGAAGTGGCTGTCATTTCAGTTGAGGATTTAATACTGCTCCCCTGACACCTTCTGAGAGTCTTTTATGGGTAATTACAGCCACTCTCATTAAGATGCTAAGAGCCACATCATGCCCTGAAGGACAATTCTGTAATACCTTCCAAGTGAAGTAGGAAAAGACAGAGCAAGTAGAGACTAACCATAAAGATCCAGGAGTCATTAGAACAGATAGAGCTGTGGCAGTTGTGTAGATGTCCTCAGAAGGTTGACATAGAGATGGGAATAAATGACTAGGGGCCAGGTTTTGGAGAACACCGTTGCTTAGGGGATGAAAAGAAAGGAGCAACAGAAGGGCATGGTATGTTTGGAAGAGATCTCCAGCACTCCCTAATAAATGCTATTTTACTTGTAGGTGGTGTGAGCCCTCATTTTTGTCTGGTTACCTGGCTGTACAGAAGAGAAAGATTGTTTTAAATTTAAAAAAATTAAGATTATTTTATTTATTTATATTTCATGTGTACCTTCTTTTTTTTTTTTTTTTTTTTGCCTGTGTGTGTGCAGTGCCTGTGGAGGCCAGAAGAGGGCATCAGCTTTCCTTGAAGCTGTTTGTGAGTTGGGTGCTGGGAATTGAACCTGTCTATGTCCTTTGGAAGAGCAGCAGTCTGTATTGTTTGTTTGTTTGTTTGCTTAGAGACAGGGTTTCTCTGTGTAGCCCTGGCTGTACTAGAACTCAGTCTATAGACCAGGCTGGCCTCAAACTCAGAGATCTGCCTGCCTCTGCCTCCAGAGCACTGGGATTAGAGCATTCACCACCACACCTGGCTTAATTCTGTTTCTTAATGATGTATTACATAATAGGTAGAAGTTAGTTTTCCACCATTGGGGCTGCTATAACAGTATAAATTTGGGGGTTTAAAACAAAAGGTGTTTATTCTTTTATAATTTTGGTGGGTGGCTCTGAAGTGTAGGTGTCAGAAGTCCTTTGAGGACTTCTAGGGAAGAGTATTCATCTCTTCTAGTTTCTGATGGCCCCCAGTGTTCTTCAGCTTATGGGTCCATAATTCTATTTTTTGCCCTCTCTTCACACGGCTTTGTTTGAGTCTTCCTTCCTTCCCTCTCTTCACACGGCTTTGTTTGAGTCTTCCTTCCTTCCTTCCTTCCTTCCTTCCTTCCTTCCTTTCTTTCTTTCTTTCTTTCTTTCTTTCTTTCTTTCTTTTTTTTTTTTTCATAGAAACAATTTCTTTGCTCAGCCTGATGGTACATGTTTGTAATCCCAACTATTTAGGAGACAGAAGCAGGGAGATAGCAAGTTCAAGGCTTTTATGAGTTAAAGAATGAGTTCAAGGCCTGACTGGGCAACTTATTCTCAAACAAACAGACAAACAAACAAACAGACAAAACTAGAAAATGGCTGTGGCTATAGCTGAAAAGTGAAGCACCTGTTAAGAATGTTTGAGGCCCCAGGTTCGATTCTCAGATCTGGGTGTTGGAGAGGATTAGGAGGCCTTGCTTTGCTTCTTTTCCTCTTCTCTCCCTTCCTCTCCCTTCCTCTCCCTCCCTCCCTCCCTCCCTCCCTCCCTCCCTCCCTCCCTCCCTTCCTCCTATCCTCCCTTTCTTCCTTCTTTTTCTCCCTCCCTCCCTCTCTTCCTTTCTTTTTCTTCTCTGAACTAGGGATTGTACTTAGGAAAACACATTCGCCCCCCCCCCCTCCCATCTTTCACCTCCCTCCTACTCCTTCTCTTGAGGACTAAGTAAACATTCTGACACTGAGCTAATCTCCAGCCCTGTTTTTTCTTTAGCCAAAGACTGTTAGGATAGCTAGTTCTGCTTGTCAGGTTGACTCACCTGGGAAAAAGAAACCTTAAGAATTGCTTCCATTGGATTGGCCTGTGGGCGTATTTGTATGGGGGAGGGGCTTTTTTAAATTGCAAAGTGATGTAGGAGGGCCCAGTCCATTGTGGGTGGTACCATTCTTAGGCTGGTAGGCTTGGGCTTTATAAAGAAAGGTAACTGAACAAGGTAGTGAGTGGTATTCCTTCATTGTTTCTTGCTTCAGTCCCTGCTTTGAGTTTCTGCCCTGTCTTCTCTTGGTGATAGGTTGTAATTTGTAAGCCATATAAACCCTTTCCTAAATTACTTTTGGTCAGTGTTTTATCACAGCAACAGAGACCCAGACAACTTTTAAGTGTGCATAGAAAATTAGTGAAGTGACGTGTAAAACAGGTCTCAGTGGTATAAGGTGCTTTCCGTCTTAGGAGCAAAAAGCACAAGACTTAACCCAGTATTCAGTATTTCCCAAAACCAGAGTAGCTCTCTTTGTATTCTGTAAGTAGAAATCAGGAGTAGGTACCATGTCCACTAGAATTAGCTTTCAGGAAGAAAACACTTTATTTAGTGTTGAAGTCTAGGGAATATGAGATTTAGAAAAGGGACCTTAGGTAGACTTGACAGTAGAATGATCTGCTGGCCCCATGTAGGGTCTAGATACTGTCAGACATGTTGAAATACGATTTTTCTCATATGACAACAGACAATAGAGTAAGTAGGACAGTATCCCCTTAAGAGATCCCATCCTGGAAAGGAGTAAAGCTAGACCTAACATGTAGGCTCTGTTACTCCTTCCCAGCAATGCCTACTAGAAAGGTAACCCCTTGGGGAAAGGCCAGCTTTACTGGAAAACAGGTGAATGCCTTTGATTGCAAACTGCTGGCCCAGTCCCCTTTTTTTCTTCTCTCTTGTCCTAGCAAGTTGTGTGACCTGTTTACTCTCTCTTTTGTGTGTGTGCCATCTATCTCTTTAAAACATGACACAGTAAATTACAGGTACTTTCTGATTCTTTTAATAACATGAAACACCAGCCTCTAAAGTTGACAGTGTCAGGAAAGCCCCTGCTTGGAATAGCCTCGCTTGACCTCAGTGCTTCAGTTCCATTTCTTCAATGATCTTGTAGAATAACATATTTCTTTAATTCTGTTCCAGGTCTCCCTGAACCAAATAATCTTCCCTTTATTTTCTGAGGCAGTGCTAAAGCAAGGCTGCAACACTGAAATACAATTTTCTAAATGGTAAAACAAGGGTGATGCCGCTGGAGAATACCTTTTAAGTAGTTGGCTAGTTTGTTAGGTCTAGCTTTACTCCTTTCCAGGATGGGGTCTCTTAAGGGGCTATTATCCTACTTTATTTTCTGTTACTGTGTGACAAAAGTTATATTTCAACATGTCTGACAGTATCTAGACCCCACATGGGGCCAGCAGAACATTTCATTACTGTCAGGTCTATCTAAGGTCTCTTTTCTGGATTTCATATTCTGGTCAAAGAGCAGTCTGATTTTTGAATAGTTGTCAGAAGTATGCCTGAGGAGGTTTTTATTCCCTACTCTTTCTGTAGTACCTGGGATTGAACCAGGTTGAACCAGGGCCTTGTGCATACCCAGCAAGAGCTTTGTCACTGAGCTGTAGCTCCAGCCCCCATACCTTACTTTTAACACTACCAACTGGACTGTCCCAAAGTTAGCACTAAAAGGGACTCGAAGATACAGTGGAATGGGGTGGGATATCTTTGTTTTTGTACCTGTTTGCCACCCATTGTCCCAGCATTGAGAAAACTTTGGTGTTATCTGGAAACATGCTCACAACTTTCATGTGCAGATCACAGTTCAGCTGAACAATCATCATAGTTTCTATTTTTAATGGAAAAATATGCTTTATAACACTATGAATTTATAATTATATTTAATTGACATAATCTTTTCTATTTTAATTTTAATCTGAAAAAATAATGATACCATTTTATTACTCTGTCTGCATGAAGTTAATGCAGTTTTTAAAAACAATAGCTTGACTCTAGAAGCATCTAGATTGTGCAATGATTGATTTGTGTAGCTAAGTTGCAATGGTTTTGGAAAGCTGACATATCCTTTCTGCTGTACTCCTGTAAAGCAGGAAAAAAAAAAAGCCTGTTTTTTTTTTTCCTTCTCTTTTTCGTTTTTGCTTGTAATGATTAACAGGTTAGGCCAAAACAAAGCATTCTCTTATTTTCATAGTGCATAAAAGTAATGTAGGGGTCAACTTTAAATGTATAATTCTATACTTCATCTTATCCAAAAGGCTCAAAAGCAGCGTTAAATATGTAATTCTGATGAAATAATGTGATAAAATCACTGTTTACCAAAGGTTGGTTGTACTTGTGGTCATGAGGTTTGAAACTATTTAAGACATTGTTAAGAGACGCAAAGAAATTGTATGAGTAGTTGATCATGGTTGGTAAGTAAGCCTCAGCTGGAGCCTTGCTGTTCTTCTAAGGAGTCAAGATTGTACACCCTGGTTTTGCTAGAATCATTGCCTTTTTCTTTTATGGTCATGGCCATCCCAGTGGAGATAAAGTGGTATACATTGTACCTGCTGACATTTTTAAAAGATCTTTTCTGAGATTTTTTTTGTGTGCATTCATATATATGTGCATTCAGATATGTATGTTTGTACGTATATACATTTGTATGTACATATATGTATATTATTACTTCTTATAAAATAAGGTCATAGAATCTGCTCCTTTATGCAGTCTATACTAACTGCATACTTAATACCTTCTTTTGACATTGTATATATTATACAACAGCATTAAGTTTTATTAGCTAAGTGTCTGATTATCATTTAAAATATATAAAGTTTAGGTCTAATGAAGTTGAAAATGTGGGGTGAACCCATGTGGTCTGAATTTGATTACTAGTTTTGTCTCTAAATACTTCTGGCCTTAGACAGGTTAGCTAATTGTTCTGTTTCTGCATTTGCAAAATGAGGTAATAGTGACTAGTAGTATTTACCTCCTAGATTTGCTGTAAAGAATAGTGAGTTAATTTTTGTAAGTGCTTAAAATCATGTCTGTAGTGCAGTTACAATGTAAGCATTCATTCATATAAGTGGAACTGCTGGGTCAAATGATAAGTGTTCACATGGAAGTCAATAAGTTTATACCTAGCATTGCTGGTTTAGAGAGGTTGTATGTGGCCTCAGGCAAAGTATTAGTCCTTTTTGTATAGTGTTGTCCTCTGACCACAACAGATAACTGTTTTTATTGGAGCAGCTATGACTACTAAAAACCCCTAAGATCAGGCTTGCTGACTGTTGAGGTTCTCTCAGAGGACATAGAAAGAGTGGTGTGGTCATTGGGCCCTTTCAGAGACTTTTGCTGTTCACTTCTGCATCTTGCAGTAGTAGTATGTGGTTCTACTCTAAGTGCATGGTGTATTCTGAGGTGCAAGTGTGTATGTATATAAATCTAGAGACTACGTAAGGTTAACTGAAGGTGGAACTCCATCTGTGCAGCTGTGGGGTAAGACTTTTGGCATTGTTGGCTGCTTTGAGGTCACTCATGCTTTCTGTAAGTCAGCTCAGTAAACCTACTTGTTCCTTAAACTGGACTTTGGTGGAGTAATGCTTTGGTTTGTCATTGGTGCTCTATAATGGGGGGTTGACATCTTTTTGCCTCCCCAGAGAAAAACTTCTTGCAACAAATGCCAAGGATGGTTATTTCCCTCCTTAGGTTTCTTCTTTTGGAGCAAGCAAAGACTCTTTCTTTGTACTGACATGACAGTAATACTAAGATGAGACTGCCAAGGAATATTCTCCCTGATACATTTCAGGATTCTGAATAATTACAGAGCCTGAGTTAGAATGAAAATGGACACAGACTTTTAGAAATATCTTTTATATGTTTAGTTCCAGCTATGTCTGAAAACCAAAAGAATATTTTCAATAGTTTTTAGGTCTACACTAAATAGTCATCCAGAAAGATTTTGCTAATTTAGCAGTATAGGAATATGCCTGTTTCCTTTGTGGAGATTTTAACTAGGAAACAAAAACCACCACTTAATAGGAGCTAATAGGTAAGCAACAGCATAGAAAACTTGAATTTCATAAAGATGAGGACAATAAGTGTTTGGACCAAGATCAGACTTTATGTTTAATTCATATTTATATTGGAAACATTAAAGATCAGTACTTGCAGCTGGGTAGTGGTGGTGGCACACACCTTCAGACCCATCACTTGGGAGGGCAGAGGTGAGCAGATCTCTATGACTTTGAGGCCAGCCTGGACTACACAGAGAAACCCTGTCTCAAAAAAAAAAAACCAACAAAACAAACAAACAAACAAACAAACAAAAAAAACCCAAGAAAACAAAAATTGTTTTTTGTGTTTGGTCTTCATTGTATCCAAAGGGTTTTTGTAAACAGAAATATGAATTATAAAAATTTCAAAGTAGTTGCCTAATTTATTTAGATTGCAAGAGAAGCCATGGTCCAGATATATCCCAGTATTCTCGAACTAAAGAAATTTGAGAAACTGGAAAAAACCCCAGTTGTTTCAGCAGAGTTAGTGTTATTATTTTAGCAGACTGACTATTGAGTAGATAGTTGTAGACCTTTCTTTCAGTGGTTTGTTTAACAGATTAACAGAAAATGTTTCTATCTTCCCTGGTAAAGAAATGCTGGTTCCACTGATGAGACCATTACACTCACGCCCTCTTTCCTTTGATCCCTAGTTGCCCTTTATGTACCTTATTAGTTGACAAGGTTAATTAGTTGATTTGAAGAAAACACAGCTTGTTTGTAAACTTGAAATCTCAAGGTAATTTTCTTCCTACAAAATACTCTATTATAATATTCACTTAAAATACAGAATTAAGATTTGTAATGAAAAATTACTTAAAGAAAATTAATAGTTTCAGAGCAAATTTTCAAGTGGAACACCCCCGCCCCCCCCCCCCCCGGCAAACCCTGCTTGTAGGTAGTGGTACCTGGTTGTAGATACAAGTGCATCTTTTGTATTTTTCTCAGCCAGAGCTAAATGTTTGTAACTTTCAGAGAGAAATCAAGTTTCGGAACAAACTTGGAAAATAACAGTAAGAAAATTAGTTTGCAGTGGAAAGTAGCAGTTAGGACTGGAGTGGATTTTATGGATGCTTTATGTAATTGTCCCACATGGTCTGCCCTGGAATTTGAAAAGAATGTTACTTGTTTTCATCTTGAGACAGATGTTCTACCAAATGATTTTAGCTCAAGTCAACACAAACCCATAGAATATTAAAGGTAGTAAAACTTTTTTTCTCTTTTGAAGCAAGAAGAAACAACATAATTTGGTTTGAATAGTGAAAAACAGAAGAATTTTGGAAATACAAGTTAGCTATTGCCAAACAACAGCAACAAAAACTGTTTTCTCAGAATGCTGTCTCATTTTCACATTGCATGTCTGAAGAATTTGGCTGTAGAAAACAGAAGAAAATGTGAAGAGTAAATATAGCATTGGGTCAAGTTGTCACAGCATGAATTAGATTACAGAATATCCATTTTTTAGTCTTTTAAAAATGTGTGAAAGATGGAATGCATAGTTCCAACTAGAAATGCATAGTATCAGATACTGTTAACTGATCTAATTTAGTTACAATTTTACAACCAGTATGTAGTTGAAGATAATGAGACTTGAAACCATTAGGTAACTTGTTCAAGATTCTATAGTTGGTACTGGTGATATCAATAACAGATCCTGCAACTCAATTCCATTAAGGCAGGTCTTTCCCGTTCATTTCCTGTTGCTGTCTTCCCATGGGCAGTCAAGGTTCTGAATTTTTTCCTGCCACATACTGTTTACTCATCCTAGAATATAACATCAGAGTAATCATATGATATATACTTGTGTTTTGCAAGATTTCTTTCACTCAACTTCCCCTTTCCTCTTTTTAGATATATCCATTTTTTATTAGAATTTTGTCTCTCTTTCTTTTGTATTATTTTATTGTATGAATAAGCCAGTTTTGCTTACACATTCTATTGACAGACAAATCAAATGCTATAGTGACAATTTTGGCATTTTGGGGCTGCTTCAGATTGCCCACAGCAGCTGACTGTGATTTTTCCTCATGCTTTAGCAGGGGCGTGATTTTGCCAGCAGCAGATAGTTTCTGCAATTGTGTAACATTTGGAATTCTGGAGACTTTTCAGAGGGTATTGTAATGCTAGGAAATGGAGAGGCTGAGTGAGTTGTTGGTTAGTTGCTGTTGTCTCTGTTGGTTGCAGTTTGTTAAGTAGTCATGAGTGAAGAAGAAATTAGATATCATGATAGGGAAGATCAGACTTGGCCCAAGGAACTTGATGCACCTAACCAGCAGGAAGTAGCCCCCTTTCCTTTTTATCCTGTTTTTCTCCTATCTAGTGTTAGGGGATTGACAGGGTGGGAAAGGGTGGAAGAGAGAAAAACCTGCAAAGTAGCAAAAGACTGGTTATAAACTGCTCTTAGTATTTGGCTAAAATGAATTTTAAAATCTTGGTATTAATATTCTTATGTGAAACAAAGAGTTTTCCGTTTCTCCTGAGTAACCTGTCCATTGAATTTCTGGTCTTAGGCCATTGTAGGTTTCTTTTGATATGAAATGGGCCTGTCTTTCCCAGAGCAGATATACCATTTCATACAGTATCTGGGAGTTGTAACAACACTCTCATCTCATCAGGTTGTGGTTGATAGTCTTTAGCATTTCTGGAATGCACACTAGCATCTCTTTTTGCTTTTAAATTTCTAGATTTCTCTTACAGTCAACTGTGTTGGTAATTTGTAAGACTTGATTACCATTTTATTATAGAATTGTTACTTTATATGTGGTACTCCCCAAATATTGGCTGTTTTTTTCCCATACCAAAGTGTTCCTTAGTGTTCAGAAAATTACTTTACAAAGATGCATAATAATTTAGTCTTATAAAACAACAATAATATAGATTAACTTTATTAGTACATAATGGGTGATGGAGGCATATTAGTTAAAAAATTGTGGATGTTTTACAAAAATAATGTCTTTAATTCCAGTCCCAGGGGAATCTGATGCCTTCTTTCCTCAGTGGCACTTGAACTCACAAGTACATATAAGCACACACCAAGCACACAAACACATAGTTAAAAATAAAATCAGTCTTTAAAAGATAATTATAAGCCAGGCGGTGGTGGCGCACGCCTTTAATCCTAGCACTTGGGAGGCAGAGGCAGGCAGATTTCTGAGGCCAGTCTGGTCTACAGAGTGAGTTCCAGAACAGCCAGAGCTACATGGAGAAACCCTGTCTCGAAAAACAACAACAACAACAAAAAAAACAAAAGATAATTATAAATTATCCTTATTAAGTAAATAACTATTTGTACATAAGAAGTAAATTTAGTATGAACTGGGTATTTTTAGAGTTAAAAGCAGCAAGTGTTAATATGATTACTTGTCTGAGGTATTGAAATTATTATTAAAAGGCTTTAATAGAAGCTACCTGCTTTGTATTTCTTGTTACTATAATTGGTCTGTATATTCACTCCAAATATATTCATATTAGAATAAATAATTTATTATTTTATAAAGATTTAGGTTTTCTTCAAAATTATTTATATTGTGTGAGCTTTAGTTACTTACTATATATATACTATGTATTCTACTGTTGAGCTATATCCCCAGCCCTAATGAGCTCATGTGATCACAGATATTTCATTGATGACTGTTCTAAGGAACATTATATTAGTGTGTGACATAAATGTTCTTCTGGGAAGGGAGGGAAGGGAATTAGGATTAGTTAATGTTACAAAGTACATCTGACTGCCATTGACAGTGTGGTGTGCTTGTTGAAACCGGGCCCTTCCCTCATGCCTGTTTGGCTTGATTTCCACCTGTGCTGTTTATTACATGTGATAATGGGTGAGAACTTACCCTCTCAAAGCTTCAGTTTGCTAATCTGTTGACTTTTCTGTCAAGAGCTCTAGCTCAGAGCCTGACATGGCAAATAATTTTAAAACAGTATGGATTTCTGCTAGAGATTTGTTCCTACTGGAAAACATTTGAATGTAGCAGGACATTCTTCTGTAACAGGAAGTCTGTTCTTATGTGTCAGACTTTGTTTTAAGATGAATATGGAATAAATACGAGGTCAAAGAAGAATCTGAGTTCAAAGTGTGATTTGGTTGGTGGATGAGAGCCCATTATATTTACTTTGTTTTAAATTATAATTTAAATTGTTAGAGCAAATGATATGCCATGAAAACATGCCAGAAACTTATGCCCTTATAATTATTACCTCTAATATATATTGTTTTTAATTAATATAATATCTTATTGTGGTATTTTCATATATAATTTGTTTCTGTTGGTTTCTCCCAATTTTCTCATTTCTTTGTCTCCCCTTTTATCCCTGTACCTTCAATAGTCCCCCTTTCTACTTTTAAGTTATTTTTGAGGCACGGTCTCATTATATAGCTCTGTCTTGCTTGGATCTTGCTATGTAGAACAAGCAGCTGGCTTCCAACTCATAGAGACCTGCCCACTACTGCCTCCAGAGTGCTGGAATGCACCACCACATCTGGCTTCCTGGGCATTTTAATGTTGCATGTGTTCTGTTACCTTTCTCCCCTTTCCTTAAGGCTATTATGTTTTGTATGCCTGGCATTGGGATTTAAGGGAGACATATAAAATGAGTCTACTGCTTGGGGTCTGCTCTGTCAGAGGTTAAGGGTATGGGGTGACAATAGAAGATTATGCTCTGGAGTGAGTTGATTAGAGTGTTAAGCCTTTTATCTAGTAATGTTTGTTTTATAACCAAAATATATATGTGGATAAACTCTGAGACTGAGCTACAACCATAGTCCATCTCTGTAAAATGAAGTTGCAAGATCTTGTATCAGTTGTTACATTCTGCCAGTTTCTCATGCATTGCATTCTTTTTTTTTTGACATGTTCTCTTGGTGGTCTTAGAATATACCAAGTAGACTATACTGGCTGTCCAGTGTAAGCCCCAGGGCTTCTTTTTCTGCCTCTTCAGCACTGGATTATAAATGCATGCCACTATGCCTGGATTTTAAAAATGTACAGGTCCTAGGTATGGAACTTAGGCCCTGGTATGTTTATTTTTTAGACACGGTCTTACTGTGTATCCCTTGCTGATCTGGAACTCATCATGTGGATCATGCTGGCCTCAAACTCTGAGAGATTTGCCTGCCTCTGCCTCCCAAGGGTTTGCATTAAAGGGATATGCCACCATGCCATACTGGTCTTGATACCATTACGAGAAACACAACACCTGGTAAGCAAGCTATCTCTCTAGTCCTTTGTCACACTTTTTATAGGTCCTTCTGTTTAGTCACAGGACCATGATAGGGACTGCCACCAATTGATGTATAAGTAAGCCAGTTACTTTTAAATTGGCCTGATTCAAGAACTCTTACAAAATGAGTTAACTTTGATCATCTTCTTTAGAGAAGTTGAATGCCAGCCTGCAGAGAAGGCAATAAGTCAACACCACAAAACAGTAGAAACCATGTAGTAGAGAGAGCAGTCATGTTAGAAAATAAAACATGACTATAGTCAGGAAGCTGTGACAAGAATCAGTTAATGTTCCTATTGGAAGACTAGATTTCTTTTATCTTGACTAGTTTTCCTATTCAATGACACTTAGTCATGGAGACCATGTGTCTCAGGGTTTCCTTGCTGTGATGGGACAACATGATCATGGCAACTATTATAAAGGAAAACATTTAAGTAGGGCTGGCTTACAGAGGTTCAGTCTATTATCATCATGGTGGGAAGCATGGCAGCATGCAGGCAGACTTGGTGCTGGAGAAAGAGCTGATTCTACATCTTGGTCCACAGGCAGCAGAAGGGGACCGTCTCACTGGATGGAGCTTGAGCTTAGGAGACCTGAAGGCCCACCTACACCATGCCTGCTTCCTCTAACAAGGCCACACCTACTCCAATAAGGTCACACCTCCTAGTAGTGCCACCCCCTATGACGATGCATTGAAATATATGACTCTATGAGGGCCAAACCTATTCAAACCACCACACCATGACACCCCTTTACATAGTCTTCACCTTTTTTTTTTCTTTTCTCTGGCAGACTGGATCCTAGGCCAATGTATCTCCTAGGCAAGTGCTCTAACACTGACCTATAAAACCTACTGTCAGGTTTTTATACAGTAGCAGGTAACTGTGCATGTAGCTCTTAGCAATTGGAAGTAACTCATCCTGCATACTAATAATTCATCCCCCCCCACCCCATGGCAGCTTTATTGAGTGGTAACATGGTCACATCCAGCAAACATGTGTTCCCTCTCATTCACTCACACATACACAGTCTTTTTTTCTCTCTCTCACACACCTACCCAGCCCTTGCCACAGTCCAGTCCAGTTCTCAGCCACAGGGGTGGGGAGCTTTCTCGATTCCTAGGATCCAGAAGCAACAGGAGGCTCAGGGGGAGGACAGGTTCAGGAGTGGTGGGAGGAAGTGTAGGTGCAGAGAGCAGGGGTTGGCTGGGGTGGGACCACCCACTAGACAGCTACACGAAGAGTGAGATTCCCTAGCCCTGGTGGCCTCAGCTTGGCTGCACCCCTTCCAAGAAGCCTTCCAATGTGTGGCAGAACATTCAGGGTTTGGGAAGGGCAGAGTCCCACTCTGTTTTAGTCCTTTCTGCAGGCTGAGGACTGGAAGGCAAGGTGGGCCAGGGAGGTTGTAGGCTGCTTCAGCTTTGGGGCTCCTCCGGAGCCTCACCACCCTCTTCCCCCGCATTGTCGGCTGTCCACAGCATCAGGTTGTTTCTCAGCAGCTGCATGACGAGGGTGCTGTCTTTGTAGGAGTCCTCACTGAGGGTGTGCAGATTGGCCATGGCCTGGTCAAAGGTGGTCTTGGCCAGTGAGATGGCCTCCTCGGGGCTGTTGGCTATCTCGTAGTGGAAGACGGAAGACGGAAAAGTTCAGGGCCAGGCCTAGGTGTATGGGGTTGGTGGACGGCCATCTCCTTGCTGATGTCCATGGCCTCCTGGTAGACTGACCGCGCAGAGTCGATGATGTACTTCTTGTCATCACCAGTGGCCACCTCGGCCAGGTAGCGGTAGTAGTCACCTTTCATCTTCAGGTAGAAGATGCAGCCCTCTGCTTCTCCAGCCCCTTTGATGAAGTGGGAGACCAGCAGGCCTAGCACAGTGTCACATACACCTCTGAGCTTGGTCTCTACCTTCTCCCAGTACTCTTTCACCTCGGGGCCCTTCTCTTCGGACCCCTCCTTGTTGCTCTTCTGCTTGATGCTGACAGGACCCTCCAGGCCGCTCTCTGGCCACCCACCATGTTCTTGTAGGCCACAGAGAGAAGGTTCCGCCCCTCGCAGGAGAGCTCCTCACCCTTTTTCACGGCCCCTTCATGAAAGCTGCCATGTCCTCATAGCGTTCGACTTGTTGGGCCAGCTTGGCCTTCTGGATCAGACAGGCTCTCTCCATGACTCCGAGGATGGACAGACAGGCGGGCAAACTAGCTGCCTTGAGACTAATGCTGGATTCTGCAATAATTCATTTCTTTAATTTCAAAAAGTCTCTTAGTTGACAAGATTGGGCTAACTGAATAGGCAGATGGCATTAGCAGGGCCTTTGCTTTATGGCATTGTTGACTTGGGTGTGACTGAAGTATTTCTTTCTTGTTTTTATGTAATTACCTCATAATTGGAGTAAAGAGACCTGTGTTTTCAATTTTGTCACCTGTTAGTTATATATGATCTTCATTTGTGGGTCACATTTTTCATTTTGTAACTGGATTGGGTCCAGTAAAGTTACACTATGTATCATTATTATAAGCATTCAGAAATAGTCAGGGATGGCAGTAAATCTAAAAAGAATGTATATAGTCAGTCTGTGTAAATGCTGACATACCTATACAGCGGTGCTAGGAAAGCTTGTTAGTGCTCAGTGTAGTGAATTTATGACAGAGGGATGTTTGGAGGACATGTCTTCACAAATGGAATTTTAACTGGCTTGTTTTGCGACCATGCGTTCCTGTTTTTTTTTTCTGAAATATTTGTATTTCAAATATTTATAACCATTTCCTTCATAGAGTTGGACAGATTTATTTTTTAAAAAAGATTCTATTTTTTAAATGTATGTGAGTACACTGTTGCTGTCCTCAGACACACCAGAAGAGGGCATCAGATCCTATTACATATGTTTGTGAGCCACTATGTGGTTGTTGGTAATTGAACTCATGACCTCTGGAAGAGCAGTTAGTGCTCTTAACCACTGAGCCATTTCTCTAGCCCTATTTTGAATTGACACATAAAAATTACATTTGTCAAGTACAATATGATATCTTGAAATGTGTTCATGTTGTAGAATGGCTAAATCATGACTCTTTACATATGTATTACTTCACTTATCTTTTTTTTTTTGGTGGTGAGGTCATTTAAAATCTATCATTTCAGTGATTAAATCAATTTTTATTTAAAGAACTAGAGAGATTGCTCAACAGTTAAGAATTCATTCTACTGTTTCAAAGATTCTTAGTACCCATGTCTGTGGCTTACTGCCTCATGTAACTCTAGTTCCAGGGGACCCAGTGGCTTCATTGGGTACCTGTACACAGGTGCACCCCCCCCCCCCCCACACACACACACTCTCTTAAAAATAAGATAAAGTTTTAGATTTTTATTACATTTTTCTTGGATAATTTTATTTATGTACATATTAAATTTGAGGCATTTTAACCCTTCTACTGTCTTCTCTTATCTTCCAACTTCCTCTGAACCTTTGTTTTCAATAAGCCTCTTTCCATTTTGATGTCTTTTCTTGGTTTTGAGTTAATTATGGTTGCTTACATAAGCATAGATTGGAGTTATTTCCTGGAAAATAGGCAAGTCACAAGTGACTACTGAAGAAAATGACTTTCCCATCACTTGAGTTAATGGCCATTGTGTCTCACTGAGGAGTGAAGAGACTTCTGGAGCCCCTTCCCAGTGCATGCTGAATGATGATGTCGGTCTTGTGCAAGTAAGCACAGTTACCTTGAGTTTCCTAGTATAATGACTGCATCATGTCAGAAGACAGTTTCTCCGCATGCCTCCCCAGCTGCCATCTCTGTGATGTTCCTGAGACTTGAAAGAAGTGATCTACATACACTTTTATGGTCAGGCACTTGACATTCACTTATTCTCTGTACTTGGAATAGCTGTGTGTGGGCATTAACAGCTGTCCACTGTAAAAAGTTTCTATGGTAAAGCTGAGAGCAAATCTATGGATATAGGCACACGTATTTCAAAGGCAGTTTGATAGCATGTCCGTTTAGCAAAATTACAGTTAAGTAATTGTCCTGTAGAGCCTGTGACTTCTCCAACCATGGGCTTTTGACCAGATTTAAAGTATCAGAAATGAATTATTTTATGTGGAGCAGACCTCAGAGAGGCTCACACCCACATCAATAGTCTTTTTTTTTTTTTGAGGTGGGGTGGGCTTGAACATTTTATGTAGAATAATCTTAAACTCTTATTTCTCCTCCTCATCCTTCCAAATGTCAGGATTACAGGCATGTACCACCACACTTGCCCTCTTTTGGCAACTTTCAAATATGCATTACATTGTTTTAACTCAAGAAGACATGATATACAATAAATTTGTTAAAACTTTTTCTCTGTCATTTGACCAACATGTCATTACCTCGACTTCTCAGTCTTCATTAATCGTCCTTTTGTTTCCTGCTTCTCTGAGCTTAACCTTTTATATGAGTACATTTATAATATTTTTTCTGTGCGTAGCTTATTTCATTTAACATAGCTACTAGATTGATCTGCATTGTTGCTTGTGAGGAGTTCCTTCGTTTTAAAGCCTTCTTTTTAAATATAATTCCAACCCACCTCTCCCACCACTCCCGTCTTCTGCTCATTTGCTGGTGGACACTTAGGTGGGTCCCCTCCCGTGTCTGTGGTGAGGATGGCTGCGTGAAACTGAGAGTGAGGTAGTCTTCATTTCCTTTAGGTCCACACTCAGTGGTGGGATTGGTGAGTCAGAGTGTATTTATTTTTATTTCTGGTTGGTTTTTGTATTGGCAGGGGTTGACCAGGGCTTCCTGTATTCCAGGGGAAGTGATCTTCTCCAAAGTTATATCCTCAGTCCTATTATTTTTCATTTTTTGAGAAACTGAAATTGTTTTTATTGTCTATCTTTAAAAGTTTCCAAATTAAAAAAAAAGTTTCCAAATTATCTTGCTTCAATCCTGTTTTCCAACTTAAACATTTTCCTTGAAAATATAAATGTCTGGTTTCAGGGCATTCCTTGTATTGCATCCTGTTCCTCTGTGCTCAAAAGAGATGGCTTATTTAGGAAAAAGAATCCCAAATCATACATGTAAAATAATTATAGCTGTAAAACAAAACCAAAGTTAATATAGAGTAAAGACAGACCACCAAAATAGGTCTTTGTGTTCAGTGATTAAGTGATAGCATGACGTTTTTTCTATTTGACAAAGTTTATGTAGGTTTTATAATTCTATGTTATGTATTTACATGTTTTATTTGTAAATTTAAAGATCTGATAAAAGCAGTGTTAGGGTAACTTCAAAATGAAGCCTATGAGGTATTGAGTTGTATTGAGTTTATAGTAGTTTTTATATATGGGTTTATATGCAAGGTACACACAAGGCCCTAGTTCAATTCCCAGCATGACAGGCACAAAAGAAATGTCTATTTTTAGAAATGAAGAGTATAGTTTTTGGAATTAATTTTCTGATGCTTTAAAAAATGTTTGAAGAAAATAACACCTAAAACCTGACCAAGTATTATTTGTGAACTGGTAAGGGTAGATACTAAAAGGATCTACAAAAGGCCAGGGACAGCCATAGAAACATGTCAGAGAGGAGAAGCACACAAGTGAATAGGGTGCAGGAGACCAGAGTTTGGACTGAAGCTTGGTAGCAAAAACAACAGAAAAAAAGAAGGCATCTGTTTTTAGACAAACGTGCCCTGGAGAATGTTGGGAAAGTAGAGCCTTCCTACTTCTGTTTGCTTTGGTTTCTCTTTTATGAGAATTAGACTAAATGGAGTAAAAACTTACTCATTTAGTTATTACATGTACTAGTTGCATATGTTTTCCTTGTTCATTGCATAAAAATTTTATTAATGCAAACCAGTAAAAAACATGTCACTACTGCCCAGTTGCTTTGTCTTTTTCTTGGGACTACATTTGTTTTGGAAGTTTTGTGTCAATAAATGTAGATCTTTTAGAAACCTTTATTAAATGGTAGCATGTATAGGGAAAAGTATACAAACTACATAGCCCAATAAATGATGCCAAAATGCAAACACTGTGCAGCCATCTCTTGGGTTAAGAAATAGATCATTATCAAGTATCCTACAAGCTCTCATTATGCTCCATTCCAATGGTAAGCATTCAGCCTCTCTAAAAATGTACACCGTCTGTCTTAGGATTCTATACAAAATTTTGACTGTGTTTCCACTTCCTGTGAATGGAAGAAGATAGGAAGTGTTGTCAATGCTTGTCTTTCCTCTGAACATTGTGTTTTAAGCTTTATCTATTTTTGTGTTGTGGGTTGCTATTTTGTAGGTTAATATTCCACTGTGTGAATAAGCTACAGTGTTTCCATTCTAATTGTTAATGAACTTAGGGTTGTTTCTACTTAATTTTATTCTTCATTTCTATATATACTTAAGACCTAGTTTTATGTATGCCACTTAATAGGCATTCGTGATTTGTTATTGCTGTGCTGGGGATTGAAACCAGGGCCTTATGTAGGCCAGGCAAGGGTTATCTGGTAAGATGCATGCCTGGCTATCATTGTTTTTGCTCCAACCCTTCTCCATGAAACAGGATCATACTGTGTAGCTCAGGCTAATCTTGAACTTATGACAATCTTCTTTCCACCTTCTGAATGTTGAGGTTATAAACTTGAGCCACTATACCTGACTTCATGTGGTTTTAATGATAATTTTCTTGATTATGAATGGGTTAAACTATTCATAAATTTTCTCTGGAGCATATACTTAAGTATCTTGTCCATTTTCCTTTTTAGATATTTGTCTTTTTAATTGATTTCAAAGAGTTATTCTTAAGGGCTGAGGAGCTTTAATTGGTAAAGTAGTTTGAGGACCTAAGT
Source organism: Grammomys surdaster (assembly GCF_004785775.1). Lineage (NCBI taxonomy): Eukaryota > Metazoa > Chordata > Mammalia > Rodentia > Muridae > Grammomys > Grammomys surdaster. The sequence goes on along the minus strand of NW_021604629.1, from coordinate 3,710,031 downwards.
TCAATCTCCAGAATTAACGTAAAAAAGTGGAGTGTGCTGGTAATCTTTACCTCTTAGTGGTGAAGAACAGGTTATCATTTTAATGAGATACAATTTGATCTTTTCCTTTGTAAATAGCTTTCCCTATACAGGAATCATTAAAATATTCTTCACTATTGTTACAAAAGTTTCATCTAAAAACAACAAAAAAAACCCTTATTCATTTTTTTTTGAAAGAGGGAAAGAGAGTGTGTAAGTGTGTGTGGCTACTGTTGCAGCCATATGCCTTCATTTTGCTATCATGGACTCTGTCTCTCTGGAACCATAAGCCCAAATAAATCCTTTCTTCTGTAAGTTGCCTTGGTAATGGTATTTTATCACAGCAGTAGAAAAGGTAATTAATACAGATCAAAATTCTCTAAAGGAACAGAATTGGTAGAATAATAATAATAATAATAATAATAATAAAAAACAAAGAGGATTTGTTAGATGGCTTACAGACTGGTTTGGGCAGTCCCACAATGTCTGCCTCACAGCAGAAAGGCAGATAAACTGGTAGTTGTCCGTGAAGCTGATGTCTCAGCAGTCCCAATCCAGCACTGGAGTCCTGGAGGATTCCTGAAGAGCTGCTGATCCTCAGTCTGTGTTGAAATCCTTAAGAAGTAGGTTCTGTTAACCATGAAGGAATGCCTGAGCAGTAGGACAGATGAACTTTCCTCTTAGGGTAAGGACAAGCAGGCAGAAAGCAGTTTTCTTTGTCCACTTGTATAGGCTGCCACCAGAAAGTGTGGTCCAGATTTAGGGTGGGTTTTCCAGGAAATAATCTCACAAGCAAATCTCTCACTGGAGTGCCCAGCAGCTGGGATTTTAGTTGGCTTCAGATGTAGTGAAATTGACAAGATTAGTTATCACAACAGGCAAGGACTTAACTATTGCCATTGTTATTCTTTATGCTTGTTTTGCAGTTCCTTTTATCCCTTTTTGTTCTTTCTTGCTGTCTTATTTGTGGTTTCATGTTTGTATGTGGTAATGTACTTTTTCTTTTAATCTTTTTTCTCTATACTCTGTGTTTATCTTGAATCCTACATAAATTTAATCATTACAGAATATATTCAGATAAAGCTTTCAGTTATATGCAAAGAACACTTGTACTCTGCCGGCCACAACTTGTTACTGTTATTGATAACAGAACTTTTTATTGCATCCGCAGGTTTTTGTGTCTATAGTTTACTGAGTTGTTTTTAACATTTGATCTTTTACCTTTTCTATGGGGTGGGAAGTGATTTTACCACAATGACAGGATTAGCTATTCTATATTTATAAATAATGAATTATTAGTAATGAATTCTTGAATACATTAATGAAATTCTAAGAATAGGCAGCCATGTCTCCTTAGATTTTGAGTTGAGTCTTAATGCTGCTTCAGCTCAGAGCAGTGTCAGAAAGTGATACGGAAGTGAATGTGTGTTAAAGAGAGGTCAAGAGAGGAGCCAAGAGAAAGTTAAACTGATGGGTTGGCCTGTTTCCCCTTCCACACAGAGAACTACTTCTGTAGAGCTCCTTGTGACCAATTTTAGATGATGAAGTAAGAGAAAATTATATTTTTGTTCTAGGCTGAGATATCTAAGAGATATTATCCCACCATATTCTTTCTTTCACTAACCTGTAGCTACATATTTTACTTTTGTCTCCAGCCAACACAGCAGGGTGGTTCCTTCTGTTTTACATATGTAATGAGGGATAGAAGATGATTCCCTTCAGATGATATTTGAATAAAATATAAAGATAAGTCATTTTAAGATAGGGAACTTTGATTTCCAAGAATTTTGAAAATGGATACATAGTAACTGTACATATTCATGGGGTAAAATATGTTGTTTTCTTTTGTTGTTTTTTGAGACAGGGTTTCTCTCTGACTGTCCTGAAACTGGCTCTGTAGATCAGACCAGTCTGGTCTCAAACTCAGAGGCCCACCTGCTTCTGTCTTCTGAGAACTGGAATTAAAGGTGTGAATCACCATGCCTAGTTCAATATGATGCTTTGATAACCTATGTACTTATGTGATCCTTGAATCAAGGTAATTAGCATGTTGTTAACTCAGAAATTTGCCCTTATTTATTTATATTTATTTATTTGCTCATTGATTTAGTGGACTGCTAGGGGGTCGGAAGTGGGGAGGAGATATACATGTCTGGTTTTAGAGTATTTACAGCATCAAAATAAAGGGTAAAATTGAAGATCTAAAAAGAGTAAAAAAATTTTTTTTGTATGTTTTTTTTAATTGTCATCATATAGTACTTGCTAAATAATTTTTTCTCATTAGTACCTAAGGAAGACTCTAACAACATGTAATTGGAAAAATAGATATTTATATAGAAATATTAGAATTATTGGTCCTTGGAGAATAAAGCACTGAGGTGAGTTAGGAGTTTGGATTTTCTTTGAATAATGCAAGGTAAGACATGTCTTCTCAACATGAGACCTGAGAGACTTAGGTAACCTGACATGGTGTAGGAAAGACTGTGAAATCCATAGGAAGAAACTACCACAGCAGTGTAATAAAGCTGTTCTTTGTCCATTAGTTGGGAGATGGTTGGGAAGATTTTGGCTTTGGCCAAAAAGCTGAGGCTGAATAGTAATTTTCCTTCCCTGCAGTTAATCCTGAGTTCTTTCATGAAAAAGAAATCTGTAAGTGATTCATTAAAAAAATTATTCATTTATTATATGTATATGAATACACTATAGATGTCTTCAGACATGCCAGAAGAGGGCATCGGATCCCATTACAGAGGATTGTGAGTCACCATGTGCTTGCTGGGAATTGAACTTAGGATGTTGCAGCAGTTAAGAACACTTGCTGTTTCTGCATAGGACTTATTTTTAGTTCCCAACACCTACATGCTGGCTTACAGTCAACTGTAACTGCAATTCCAAGGGATGTGATACCCTCTTTTGGCCTCTTAGGGCTCCTGCTCAGTGCACATAAATTCAGGTAGGTACACACCCATGCTCACACAGAAAGAAATAAAATTAAATATGAAGTTGTGTGGATTATTTATGTTTTCAGCATATGTTTTCTATACTAAAGATAACACCTCTGATCCTGTGCAACTGGAGTTTTCTAGATGAAGTGTGTCTTCCCAGTCATTCTGGGGCTGCTCTTAATCATCCAAGTTTCTCTTCAGCCCTGAGAATCCTCGTCTGAAAGGCATTCAAAAAATTATGAAACATTACTAAATTTTGCCAGTAAGTTTGTAGTAACAGGATATATGAGTGTTTTGTTGCTGCTGCTGTTTTTCTGTGGTCCTGGAATTTGATTCCAGGGTGTTGTTGCATATGCTACACAAAGCACATGCTCTGCCGATCTCTGTTAAGTTGCAATTGGCAGATGGTGTTATTCAGTTTGATATTTGCCAACTTTAATAAGTGGTATCATATTTTATTTTTGCTATAAATGTTTCTATCTAGAATGATGAAATGTTTCTGCAAGTCGTATAATAGTTTCCCTTGGGATGGTAGAAATCATCTGCACACAGTGTACTCACTTTCATGATAAATGGATGTACTACTGAGGGTTTTTTTTTTTTAATGTGTATGTGTGTGCATTTCTGTGAATGTATACCACATATGTGTGGCTACCTGCAGAATCCAGAAGAGGGTGTCTGATCCCTTGGCTGGAGTTATGTTGGTTGTAAACCCCTTCCCCCAGAAGTACCTGGAACAAAACTCAGGTTCTCTGCAAGAGCAGCAGGCGCTCTCAAATGCTGAGCCACCTTTCAAGCCTCTGAAGCAAGAACCCTATACCTCCCCCTCCTTTCTTTCTCTCTATCCCAATAGTAAAGTCATTGTTATCTAGAACTCCCACAGAGATAATAAAAGAATAAAAATAGAATACTTATTAGGAAATAAATTTCTATTTATAATAGCACAAATACAACTTCTGTGACCAGTCTTTAGGAACAGAGAGTACTTTTGTTTTGGATTTAGATGTTTACTAGCTTCTCAAGAACAAATTTATACTACTTAACTGCCTTTTTGATAGGAAATTGGGTTTTCAAAATGTGATATCTATTAATAAACAAATACAGCATAATTTCATGTTCCATTTGGGGGTTTTATGAAATGGAGATGTTTTATTTTAGTAACTTAAATTATATATTGTTGATAATGTTATTTTTCTTTCTCTTTTTTTTTCCTTGTGTGCTAAGAATAGAATTCAGGGCCTTGAATGTGTTAAGCTAGTACTCTGCATTGAGCTGTGTCCCTAGCCTTGGTAATATTCTTGGACTGATTTGCCTTAAAATATATTTTTGGCCGGGCGGTGGTGGCACACGCTTTTAATCCCAGCACTTGGGAGGCAGAGGCAGGTGGATTTCTGAGTTCGAGGCTAGCCTGATCTACAGAGTGAGTTCCAGGACAGCCAAGGCTATACAGAGAAACCCTGTCTTGAAAAACAAAAAAAATAAAAAACAACAACAACAATATACATATATATATATATATATATACACACACACACATATATTGATTTGGTTCTTTTGGAAGAGTGTTAGGTACTAGTTTTTTTTAATTTGAGTTTAAATTTTTCATTTTCTTTTTCTGAGTAACATCATTTTCATCCTTAGTAACATAGATTTGCATAAGGAAATATTTTTATTTTCTCTTTTTTGTCTGTCTGACTGTCTGTTTATTTATTTATTTATACTTTTTATTGATTCTTTGTGAGTTTTACATCATGCACTCCAGTCCCAACATTTCCTCATCCCTTTGTATCTGCCCTCTGTTCTTACAACCTCTCTATCAAAAGGAAATGAAAAAACAATAAAAACAAACTAAACAAAGCATAGAAAACATCTTGTTGTGGAAGTTGTAGTGTGCCACAGTGTGTTACACTGTATACACTTTCATTCACACATCTTTACTTGCAAATGTTTATTGCAATGACTCATTGCTCTAGTTCTAGGCATCTGGCTTTTGCTATACCATAATACTGGATCCTCACTGGGATTCCTCTCAGGTATCATGTTGTTTCCTGTGTCATGGAGATCCTGCAGCTTTGGATCTGCAGGGCTGGCTCTTTTACACACACTAGCAATTCATAGTTGAGGTAAATTTGGGAGTGGGCCAACTCAAAGCCCTGGATGTAGGCCTTGGCGTTAGCTGAGCTCTACCACACTAGCACTACCAGGACAAGCTCTCCAGTGCTGTCCCAGCTAGCTCACCCAATGTAGCAGCCTGCTAGGTGCTTGCCAATTCTCCAGCTCCTTGGGGCCAGCTCTCTGAACTGCCTCATGTGGGAGGGGGCATGTGTACCCCTCCTCCCCTGCTCACCCCACTGCACAGGCAAGTGGCAGGGTTTTTCTGAGTTCACACCTTGGGGCTGGCTTACTAATTATCTCCCCCACCAGGCCACCCCACCTGCCCAGGTGAGGTGCAGGGCCCAGATCAGTACTGCAGCTGCTGAGGGGCAGATCCAGCCCTCCTGCTCTCCTGACCCTGGATCCATGTGCAGGTGGCAAGGGACAAGGTAGGGAGAACACATTACCTCTGCCCACAACACCTCACTAGATGAGTAGCAGGGCAGGCTCTCCCATGCTCACACCTCTTGGGGCAGTTCACCCTTGAGTCCTATCTACCAGAGCCAGCTCTGCTGTGCTGCCCAGGCCAGGTGCAGGGCCTGCTCCCAAGTGCTGTGGGTGAGAGGTGTATGGTCAGCACACCCACTGATCTAGTGTGAACAGTAGAGACCAAAAGTCAATAGATTTCAGATATAGTTAGGAAAGAAATGTCAGGACTTGCCAAGTGTAGTTTTGTAATTCCACCACTTAGAGAGGCTGATATGGAAGGATTATAGTTTTGAGGACAGCCTGTCTTACAGGTGAGACCTTGTTTTTAAGGTAGTTGAGGAGACAACTCAGTGGGTAAGAGTGTTGCAGTGCAAACATGAGGACTGACCTGAGTTTGAATCCTCAGCACCCAAGTCAAAAGTTAGGCATGACGATGCTATAACCCAGTATTGAGGGGTGGAAGTGGGGAGGGGATCCTGGGGGCTCCAGGCAGATTAGCCAAAAGGGTAAGCTTCAGATTCAGCAAGAGACTCTATCTAAGGTACTAGAAAAAGATACCCTGTGTTTTCCTCTGGCTTCTGCTTGTGGGCCCATGGAGGCACATATCTGTATATTTACATGTGGGTACCCCTCCCTGCCACATAACCACACAGCTGGGATTGATTATTAAATAATTGGAAGGAAGCAAACATCATTGATGTCTGTATTATACTTAGATTTTATACTCAGTAAATAAAAATATTCAATAAACACTGTATATCTACTAACTTGGTTTTTATTTGCTTTGGTTTTATAATGAAGATTGTAAAATGCAGTTTTAGAGGTAAAATGATTGTAGCTGGAATGGATATACAATAACACTGATAAGACATCCCCTAAAATAATAGCATGAATGAATAAAACTCAAATTATGAAAAGCATTCATTGCTAAAGGACTCTGTCTGTCTTGAACATTTAATAAGTAAATGACTTAAAGATTATGTGCTCAGACATTTTTCATATTTTCTGTCTTCATGAGAAGCTAAGTTTCTCTATCTGATATCATTTTCTTTCAATTTAAAACTCTCTTAGCAATTTCGTGTAGGTCTGCCCCGAGACTTTTTTTAAACTTCCTCCTCTCTTCTTCATATTTAACAATTTCATCAATTTACTTATTGACTATGGACAGTGACTTTTTGGTGTTGCTGTTGGTTTTTCAGTAACAGGGTTTGTTGTTGTTGTTGTTATTTTGTATTTTGTAGCTTTGACTGTCTTTGGACTAGTTCTGTAGATCAGGCTGGCCTTGAAATCAAAGAGATCCATGCTGGGGTTAAAGGTGTGCATCACTACCACCTGGCAGTTCAGTCTCTCTTAAATTAGGCCTACCAGTGGATCTTAAAATTTTAGACAGCGTCGTGTTTTGGTTCCATTTTTCTATTTCTTATGTTTTGCATTCAAGTTTGCATGTTACTATTATGGTAGCAATGTATAGAATACAGGTAAGTGGAACACAAGAAAACCAAATCAGGCAAGAAATCATGAAGTTCTAACAGGGTAATGCATATACATATTTGTATATATATTTTACTTATTATGTGAGTGCATACCCACATAAGTACAGGTGCCTATGAATGCCAGAAGGAGCAGGTCAGAGCCCCTGGGACTAGAATCATACATAGGTGTAAGCTGCCCAATATGAGTGCTGGGAACTGAACTGAACATATATCTTTTAAAGACCTGTTCTTGCCTTATAGTCTCTAAAAATAACCTCAAACTTAGTGTATAGCTAACATGACCTTGAATTTGCTCTTTTCCTGCCCTACCCTCCTGGGTGATAATGTATCTGATACTCTTTTCTACTTCTTAATCCCTTTAAATGTTCTATCCTGAGCTAATTTTTTTCTACTGTTATCTCTGTTACCTCTGGTTAGACACTGTATTAAGGACTAGTGCATTCTATGACTAGAAAAACAATCACTCTATTCTAAAGGAAATAGAAGAATAGGAAAAAATTTTAATTACTGTCTTTTTTTTAAAGATTTATTTATTTATTTTATTTATGAGTACACTGTCGCTGTCTTCGGACATACCAGAATAGGGCATCCAATCTCATTATGGATGGTTGTGAGCCACCATATGGTTGCTGGGATTTGAACTCAGGACCTCTGGAAGAGCAGTCAGTGCTCTTAACCGCTGAGCCATCTCTCCAGCCCTTGTTTGTTTGTTTGTTTTGTTTGTTTTTCAAGACAAGGCTTCTCTAGGTAGCTCTGACTATCCTGGAATTTGCTTTGTAGACAAGACTGGCCTCGAACTCAGTGATTTGAACACCCGCCTCTGCCTCCAGAGTTCTGGGACTAAAGGTGTGAACCACCATATCCCATAATTAGTCTTTAAAAGTTGAAAATCAATGAGGTTAAAGAAGGAATAGACATTTTATTTGTTATTCCCCTGCCCTCCCCCACAAGTCCCCATGTTTTAGAGCTTTCTAGATTGTGTTAGAGATAATATAACTGAATTTTCCCTGCCTTGTCAATTTCGAGTAAGGTATTATGGCAGCATAAGAAAGTTACAACCTAGACTTTAGGGCACAAGGTGATAAGAAACATTTCTAACTTGAATTGACTCTTGTCAGTCTCTAAGAGTTAACTTGGTGTTGGGAAGCTAGGATATGGGTAAAGAGGAAAGTTGTAAAAGGGACTGACTATATAGTCAAAGATGAACGAATGACAGTTTTGGGGGAGTTGTAAACAGGGTTTTGAATGTAGAGTTTTGAAGCATAGAAGATAATTAGGTTTACATTATTAGGAAGCCTATCTTGAATATGATGAGAAATTAGTTAACTGGAATATAATTACAAATTATAGTAGTGTTTAGGGAAAATAATTTGGAAAGGTTGACAGGGAAGTCCAGAAATGTATAATAGGGAGACATTGTAATTCATGCAAGAAATGGTAAGGAAAGTTTGTAATTCAAAAATAGAATGCATTTATAGTTGCTGCTGGTTCCAGAAGGCCAGATGATCATGTTAGTGTGGACCAAGAACAGTGGAATGATTGTGAGTTAGCAGCTTGTGTGTGCTGTCCTGAGAGTGATGGTCTTCAGTCATATGTTCACAGCAGCTTCCAGCATTGATGGTGGTAGTTTTTATGATTCTGGCAGAGACGAGTGGTTCTGTGGAGATGTTTCTCAGAAGTTACTCACTCTGGGGCCCTCCTCTTCACTTTTTCTAATGAATTTGTGAGCATGTAAGATTCTTGTAATAAGTTCATTTTTGCTTAGGTTACTTATACAGGGTCTGATTCTGTGTTAATACTCTTAACTGGTCCTAAGCAACACTAATTTATGGGCTACAGATGGGTCACTGGTAATTCGCCTTTGGCTCTTAGTGGTAAATGTTACTTAAGTTTTCATCTGTGGTCACCTGAAATAAAATACTGGCTAAAGCAAAGCTTTGGTGGACTAAACAGTGGTGTATTTTAGGAGATACAGGATTATAAGGATTATGTGAGGATTGCGGTTTTTTAACTCTACATCAGAGTTTAAAAGTGATTTTTCTCTATGTAAGATATTTAGAAATCTTTGGTGACTTTTTTGGTTATCATCATGGAAGGGAGAGAGAGTATAATTGAATCTAGTGTATAGAGGGCCAGGATGTTGCTGAGTAATAATGTTTCCTCTCCTTTCCACAGCAGTTATCTGACCCTGGTTACAGTAGTACTGAGTCTGAGAAACTCTGGTTTAAAGAAAACCAGTTTCTTTAAAAGGGTCACAGTTTTTAAATCATAGCTGGTTATGGTTAGAGAACTAAGGAATTCTGTCTTTACCCTAAAACTTTCTTTTATATTATATAAGTCTTGTAACTATCAGGTTCAGAGTCAGACTGAAGTTATTCAACTATAATATAGAATGAGTTCAGAAATTTGTCAAACTTTTTAGATTCATAAGTGGGTCACTGAAATAGTTAAGAATTGGATTGCTAGGAACTGGAAATATTTGGATGATTTTAGATTTCTTTTGAGACAGTGTCTTATAGTAGCCTAAGCTATCCTCAAGCTCACTATATATAACCAATGTTGGGCTTGAATTCTTGACACTTCCTACTTCCTGCCTCCACCTTGCAAGTGCTAAAGTTATAGGCGGATACTACACCTGGCTAACTTTAGGTATTCTGAATCTGTAACTTTTCTTTATTACCATTTGCCTGCTGTTCTTACTTGATTCTGTTACTATGACAAATGCCATGGCCAAAAGCCACTTAGGAGAGGAAAGGTTTATTTCAGTTTACACTTCCCAGTAATAGTTCCTCACTGAGGGAAGTTGGGATGGGAACCATGAAGAATGGCTGCTTAATGGCTTACTTGTTGACTTCTGCTTAGCTAGTTTTTTTTTTCCAGATCTACCTGCATAGGAATGATACCTCTCATAGTGGACTAGTCTCTCTCACATCAATCATAACAGCCCCACGAGGATAGCAACAATACCAACCAACCAACCAGAGCTCCCAGGTTTTAAAACACCAGCCTGGGAGCATGTAAGGAGGAACCCATGGCTGGGGAGGATGGCCTTGTCAGGCATAAGTGGGAGAGGAGGTCTTTGGTCCTGTGAAGGCTGGATGTCCCAGTGTGGGGAAATTCGAGGGTGGGGAGGTAGGTGGGAGTGGGTGGGTGGGGGCACATCCTTACAGAAGCAGGAGGAGTGGGGATAGGATAGGGGGTTTCTGGGTGTGTGGGGGGGAAATGGGGAAAGGGGATAACATCTGAAATGTAAATAAAATATCCAATAAAAATTAATTAAAAAAATAAAATAAATCAAGACAATCTCTCATAGACTCTGCCACAGACTGGTCTGATCAAGACAGTTCTTTAATTGAGGTTCCCTCCTTCCAGGTGACACTAAGTTGTGTCAGAGGACCAGCAGAAGCAACATCCTGTCTTCCATAACTGAAAGAGTGTGTTTCCTTTGCCTAAAGGTGGTATAGTGGCCTCACTTTTCCCCCCTTCAAGATACAGTATTGATACGTATACAGCCCAACTTGGCCTCAGACTCACTGTGTAGCTCAGCCTGGTTTTGAACTTGTGATTCTCTTGTTTCAGCTTGCCAAGTACTGAAATTATAGGTGTCTCCCATTACATTTGGCCTAGCCTTGCTTGTTAAAATCACAGCCATTTCATTGTCATTCCACTTAATGGCCTTCAGAACAGCTAAAGTCAGTCTCATTGATGGGAGGCAAGTTTTATGTATTGAAAGAATTACAGAATAATTTTACTAATTTATATTAGCAGATTCCCTCATGAAGTATATATAAAAGGAGGAATCTGATTTTAGTGGGCTGAATTTATTAACACAGGTTACCCTAAAGAGTTTCAGATTTGGTACTTATTCAAACAGTTGGAACTGTTTCTAATTGTCTGCTTGTTTGATTGACAGACAACTAATTTCATTCTTGATCTACACTGAAAAAAATTGAGATATCAACTGGGTGTGGTGGTACATGCCAATAATCTCAACATACAGGAAACTAAGACAGAAGGATCACATGTTTGTGGCTAGCCTAGGTTACATAGCATGATTGTTGTCTCAAGAAACAAATGGGGAGTTGAATAGATAGAATGCTTATCTAGCATGGCTGATGCCCGGGATTTGATTCCCAGCACCACATAAGCCATGCATAGAGGCACATTTATGCAATCTCAGCACTTTGGAGGTATAGGAGGATTATAAATTCAAGTTTATCCTAGGCAACATACTGAGTTGAAGGTTAGTTTGGAATGCATGAGATCCTGTCTTAGAACATGTAAGGAAACAGAGCAAATACTGAAATAGAAGACTTAGCAGGTTAGGAATGTCGTGGGCTAGAATTGTTATATGAGTCTGGCTTCCCTAGATTCTGGCCATGGAGGCATATTTACTTATACTGAATGATGCTTAGTGTCATTCTATCATCTACCACAAACGTTCTCTGCTACTTTTAGAAGGTACAGTTGTGATGGTACCACTGTCATCCTTAAAAAGTGCTGTTGGGTTTGCCTTCTCTGGCCTTGAGGTGAGTGTGAAAAATTCTGCTACTAAATTGGCCACCTGAATTCAATGGAATCCTGAATGAGTAGAGGTAAGTAACAGACCTTAACTAATATAAGCAAGGCAGGAATAGTTACGTGGTGCACAAATGGTCAGAGTTCTGAGAACTGACATGGAAGGGACGCTCACTAATGGCTTACTTGGTTGGATACAGAATACAAATAAAACCAGAACACCTCGAGTTTGAGGACTATAGGTTTTTTGTTACTGTGATGGAATTACCCAGCCTTGCATCTTGTTATTACTTCACAGATCTAGAACTCCCTGAAGAAAAGAGACAAAGTATTTTATTTTAAGGAGAGACTGTTAAGATATTACAACTAAATAAATCAATTTTCTTTATCTCTTTCTGTGAACAAAGGGACTTTTGGTCATACACAAGAATAACTGTATCAGGGAAAGGAAAAATACTTAAACATCTCAAAGATTATTAGAATTGAAACTAATCCTATTTCCTAGTGACTCAGGATCAATGTATTCCAACAGTGTGCTGAGAGCTTGCAGTAGTCAGTCAGATACATACTATAGCTTGGCCTTGGCTTTTCTCAGTAGCCTAGTAGATTCATAAATTCTTTATGTAAATTAAAAAAATTCTTAGTGCATACTTGGAGTAAATACATTCAAAAGCTGAAAGAATCTCTCCGTTGTCTTCTATGCTTATGGATTAAGGATCACTGTGGTCTGAAGAGTAAAGTGTAACACTCTGGTGTTTCTTTTTACCAAAGCTATTTAATATCCTGAATCACAGAAATTAATCCTGTATTGAAGATTTGAAAGGTTTAAATTTCATTTAACTTTTGCTTTGCTAATATAGACAGTACATTTTTGTAGAGACTTTTAAACTTGTACCACTCCTGTTGCTAGTTCCATATAGAACCTCTTTGCTAGAAATAGATTCTGGTACCTGGTAATCGGATCAAGCATATTAACTAACAGAGTCTCAGAAATAGAGTGTATTACATCAACACTATATTGTTTCCATGGCCAGGGTAGCTTTTTGGTTCTTTGCCATAATTTAGTTGATAGGAATTTTGTTTGTTCACCATCCTCTACCATATTACAGTGGTTCCCTATAGAATGAGATCATGTTGATGCGTAAGACTTTCTGACAGAAAACTAATAAGCATCTAGAGCTTTTCTAAAGACACAGCTGATAGTAGGACATACATTCCATAAAAAAAGTAAGAATATTACACCTTAGTGAATTTTTTGAGGTTACAATGTTTTGGATTATGATAAGTTATATTCCTGAAGTATAAGCTACTTTATCTTATTTATATTTCCTAATGTCCAGATATAGTAACTGGCTGGCTTTATTAGCTTTGGAGTTAGCATATTAAAGTATATAACCTTAACTGCTTTATGGAATAGTCCACAAAACTGCCATTGGATTGCTACATGGCAGGCTCTGACAGGAGAGTAGCAGTTTTGAGCTTATTTATTTTGGAGATAATTTCTTTGAAAAGGATTATTAACTTGATGTTGTACCTAATAAAGAACAAAAGTTCAAATACTGCATATGAGTGATAGGAACTACCTATGCAGGACAGAGTTGACAGTTTCTGCCGTCACATAGAAATGATATATACGAGACTGAGCAAAATGCAAGGGTTTGAGAGCACATGTTTCATTGAATAAGCAAGAAGGCCTGTCTGCATTGCTAGCCCTCTCACACCCCACCTCCCGTGGCTTATTTCTGGAGAGTTCACTCTGTACTTGGCTAACAGATAGTTCTATATGCTGTGTTGACATTTGCTAATTTAAGATAAGATTATGGTAGAAATTGGCAAGTGCCTTCTAATAATCTATTCTTTTATCTTTAGACACAAAGCTTTTTACTCCCTCCAACACAACAGTTGTCTGTTAACCGATAGACTTCCTTGGAATTGACTGTAATCATATGACTGGGTTTGGATCTATGATATATGTAAGCAAATTTGCTTTTCCAGAAAATTTCTTAAGTAATAATTGTCTTCTCAGTTTCTACGTGAAACATAGTTAGGCCTGGAAATGTTGTAGAGGTTAAAGGAGAGGGAATTATAAATTCTAGGCTAGCCTGGGCAACTTGTGAAATCATCGGTTTAACAGATTTATTAGCAAACAACATTCCATCCCAAACTGTCAAATAAGTGAAAGACATAGCTGTAATATTCTTAGATGGTGTGAAAGTCATGAAATGATTTTGATCTAGGGAACTATCATGATGAACTTTGATTTTGGGAAACTTTCACACTTCTAGAAACTTGAACATGAGTTGCAGTGCAGTGAAATGGGAAGCCAGGAGATCGCTAAGCTACTGGTGTTGTCCAGTGAGATTGTACATTTGTGATTGTGAATAAAGCTAGCAGGAGGAATATGCTCAGTAGTATTTAGAAAACACATTTGATAAAGTTTTCTTTTAAAAATTGATAGTTAACATAATTTTTGGAGTAATACCTCAACCACTCCTAACCTTTTTTTTCTTTGTTTTGCTTCTTCACTGTTACTAAGGAGGGCTCCATTAAAAAAAATTGCCTAATGAAAGTATAATTTTACGAAACATCATTTACCAAATATAAAACACTTAAATGCTGATATGTTTGTGTTTGTGTGTGTGTGTGTGCGCGTGTGTGTGTAGTAAGTGGTAGAATATACACTTAAATCTGTAAAGTATCAGGTTCTTGCTGTATCACCCATCCCTGGAAAACACAATGAAATACTGCATTAGTTATTTTTTGTTGCTTTGATAAAACTTTGATAAAAGCAGCTTGAAGGAAGAAAGTTTATTTGAGCTTGTGGCTTCATAGGGATTGTGCCCCTCATTTTGGCAACAGCATAGCAATAGGAGCAGGCTGCCTGATGACATTTTACCTGACACAGGAAGCAGAGAGAATAAGAAGTGGGTCCAGGTTTCAAAGCTAGCTCACTTCCTCCAGCAATGTTCTTCCTCCTTAAAAGATTATATAACCTTCTTAAATCAAGTGTTTAGATACATGAGACTATGGAAGACAATTCTCATTCAAATTACCACAAACACTAATGGACATCTTTGAATATTGATTTTGTTTTGTTTGAGACAGGATCTCACTGTGTAGCCTTGGCTGTCCTGGAGCATGATATATAGACCAGACTGGCCTCAACTCACAGAAATCTGTCTGCTTTAGCATCCTGAGTGCTGGAATTAGAGGCCTGCTGCTTTATTCTTAAGAAGGAACACAAAAGTCATTCTGGTTTTCTGTTTTGCTTTGATTTTTTAAAATATTTTAATTTTGAACAATTTGGATACAAAGAAAAGATGTAAACAGAATTTTCACGTTTTTGGACAGCTATTAAAATTATCATCTTAATCTTGTCAAAATTGATAAATTAAGTTTAGTTGGTAATTAGGAATGGTATTAATTATATATTGCATTTAGATTTTTAACATCTTTTAGGATACAAGACTAGATTTTAAGTTATCTTTATGCCTTTTAGTGTCCATTGACCTATGAGTGTGACAGTATTAGTATGTGCTTTGTTTTGCAGTTCTAAGGAGTATGCACTGGTTATGTATGTGTGTGTGTGTATGTGTGTGTGTGTGTTGGTGTCTTGGTCACTATTTTATTGCTGTGAAGAGCCACCATGATCAAGGTAGCACTTAAAAAAGAAAGCATTTAGTTGGGGCCTTGCTTACAGTTTCAGAGGTTTATAGTTCATTATTATCATGGCAGGGAACATGGTGACATGCAGGCCGGCACTGGAGCAGTGGCTGAGAGCTATTACATCCTGATTCATAAGCAGAGAAAGTGAGACTAGACCTGTCGTAGACTTTTGAAACCTCCAAGCCCACTCCCACCTATGCTTTTCCTCCAACAAGGCCACACCTCCCAATCCTTCTAATCTTTTCAAGTAGTGCCACTCCCTGGTGACTAAACATTGAAATATATGAGCCTCTGGGGGTTATTCTTACTCAGACCACTACAGTTGGTATGTGCATAGGCGTTGGGGTACATGTGGAGGCTAGAGTTCCACATCAGGAGTGTTCTTAAGTTACTTTCCACCTTTTCTTTTGAGACAGGATCTTTTAATGAATCTGGAACTTAATAATATGCTAGACCGGCTGGCCAGCAAGCCTCAGGGATCCTCCCATCTCAGTTTCCCCAGTTTTGTGGTTATAGGAGCAGCAACATGCTTTCGGTGGGCGGGCACTGGGGATTGTACTCAGGTTGTTATGTTTACACAGCAAGGACTTTACCCAGGGAGCCATCTCTTCAGCAGTTAGTTAAGCATTTTAAAGAATATTCCTCAATTTAATTTGTTTGATATTTTCTGGTGATAAGGTCAGGGTTATGATTTTGGGGGGCTTATTATCAGATGCTTCATTTGCTTTTCATTGCCTCAGAGCCTACACAGAGCCAGTGACATCATTGATGAGGTTGATCTTTTTCACTTGGTTAAGATTAGTATGTGTAAAGTTTCTCAGCTGTTGCTGCCATTTTCCTCCTGTTAGGGGTTATTATTTGGAAACAAGTCTTTAAATCCAGCCCTTTCTCAAGGTAGGAACATTAAAATTAAGGTTCATCTCCTGAAGAGAAAAAAATATATATATAAATTCTATGCAGAACATTTATGCTCTCTTTGTCCATATTTGTTCATCTAATTACTCAATGATTTAGGTTAAGGACTTACAATATATTTATGTTTGTGCTTTGTCACACCAGAAATATTATCACTTATTACTTAGAGTTTTTAGATGTTCTTTGAGGTTCCTTGCTGTTTCTTTTTTAAAGACAAATTCTCCCTACATTGTTCAGCTTAACTTTGACAGTCTCAAATTTTCTTTCTGCCTTTGCCTTCTGTGTATTTGAGTATAGGCACCCACCACTGTGCTGGCTTCCATATGTCATATGTCCTTACCCCAACTTTTTAAAAGTAATGCTTTAGTATTTGACACTATAAGATTCTCAGATACTTGGACTTAGTTCTGGAATCATCTATTTCTTCAAGTCTTAGCTTTTATTGGAGAGAAATGTTTAGAAATCATGATCTAGCTATTAAGTATATACTTATTTTTTTCTTTACTTTTCTGGTTTTTGTTTTTTTTTGAGACAGGATTTTATGTAACTAAGAGTAGGTCACAGTCACTACGTTGTTGAGCGATGACCTTGAACTACTGATCCTCTTGCTGCTGTCTTTCAGATGCTGGTATAACAGGTATAAAGTATCATTCTCAGTTTATTTGGTGCTAGGGATTGAAATCAGGGGTATATGCATGTCAGACAAGCATTCTTCCAGTTACCAATAGAGTAATTTTCCCTTCCCTAAGCCAGTGACTTGGGCTTTCACTGTCAGCATTTGACTTGACCTTCTGGACTTGAGAACTCCAATGTAAATGGCCAGTTAAACTCTTCTCAGCATCCATGGGCTTTTGTAAAGTTTCAAAATCTTCCATATTCCCTTCCACAGACTAGGTGTAAACGTCTAAAAACCACCTGGTCACATTTATCCCAGCCACAGCTCTACCTTTTGATAACAGTTTTTTTTTTTTTTTTGTATTTACCTTTCCTGTTGATTGTGTCAGGCAGTTTTATGTGTCACAGATTGGGTCACACAGCAGCTATACTAGTGAGGGTGTTGCAGGATATTTGATTACACTTGGCTGAGGCAGAAAGGAGATGTGAACTTGGAAAAGTTAAGCTGGACAGTGTAAGGAGAATTTGTCATAAAAAAAAAAAGAGCAAGCAACCTCAAAAGCATCCAAAAGTGATAATGTCTCTGTTATGACAAAGCATAAGTATAATTATATGTAATTTATAGAGAAATATTGTTCATAATGTTTTATTTACTAGAAAAACTTGTTTCTAGTTGTGGTGTGGCTCAGCCTTTAGCACACACTTTTAATCCCTCTGGCTGGAATACAGACACACCTTTAGTACGCATCTTTAATCCCAAATGATAAAGGTTAAAATTAGTTTGTAAAAGGAAGCACCCATGTTTGAAAGTGATGCCTAATTGAGTGGCAGACAAAGTGATGAATCAGAGACAGATTTGACAGGATAGGGTATGCTTAACTCTAATGAGAAGAGAGAGGAAACTTAACAGGCAGTGCAGAGAGGGGAGAGGAGGAGGGGAGAGGAAGGAGAGAAGAGGAGGAGGGGTGCTAGTTTTACTGGGAGAGTTTTACAGAGACAGGTTGAAGAGAGAACGAGCTAGACATAGGTGAAGACAGAACAAGCCAGAGAATGAATAGGAGCCAGAAGATTAGACCATATTGCTAAAGTTAGTAATAGTCCAAGCAGGGCAATTTAGGAGAGGCTGAGAGAGAGAGAGAGAGAGAGAGAGAGAGAAGCTAGATTAAATCAGTCAGTTTGGAGAGGAATTTGAGCCAGAACAGCTGAATTGATTGAGCCAGCCAGAGTTCAGAAACAACAAGAAAAGGTGAGTTTATTCAGCAGTAAGTTTCAGAGGCCGAAAATGTTCTGGGCCTAGATAAGATTGTATGGAGGCTAGAAGCTCCAAGACTAGGCCTAGGTTAGCAGATGGAGCCAGTGAGCCTCAGAGACAATTAATTCAGGAGAATAAAAGATATCAGTGTTCTTTAGGCCAAGCATTCCAATATATGAGCCCTTGGAGGTCATTCTCATTCAACCATCACAGTCAACCAAGAACATTGAACTCTTTTTTTTTTTTTTTTTTAAAGATTTATTTATTTATTATGTATACAGTGTTCTGCCTGTTTGTACACCTGCAGGCCAGAAGACGGCACCAGATTTCATTATAGATGGTTGTGAGCCACCATGTGGTTGCTGGGAATTGAACTCATGACCTCTTGAAGAGCAGTCTGTGCTCTTAACCTCTGAGCCAACTCTCCAGCCCCAACATTGAACTCTTATTGGTCATGCAGACATGCATTAAAATTAGTCTTAGTAGTTTTATTGAAATAAAAAGTATAAATGCAGACTAACAAGATGGCTCATCAGGTAAAGGCGCTTGCTGCCAACCCTGCTGACCCGAAGAAAGTCTCAGTGAGGGATTGTCTGTGTCAGGTTGGCCTTTAGGCATGTCAGCTATCTTGATGGGAAAACCCACCCACTGTTGGTAGTACCATTCCCAAGGCAGTGGATCCTGAACTGTATAAGGGCTGAAAAAAGTGAGCTGACCACAAGCATATATGCATTCACTGCTTTCTGTTCCCGAGGATGGATGTAATATGACCAACTCCCTGAAGCCCATTTCTCTGTTATGATGGATTGTAATCTGGAACTGTGAGCTAAAAGAAAAATGTTCTTCCCAAAACAGCTTTTGTCAGGCTGTTTTATCACAGCAACACAAATGGAGCCAAGACAGCTACCATAACTTCTGAATCCATGCTTGCAAAAACCCCTGGATCACTAAGAATTTCATTGAGTCCAGGCATTCTTGCCACTGTAAGCATGCTCTCTCCCGTTCCAGGCATTCCTCCAAGAAAATTACCAGGCTTTCCCATCAGGAAGGCCACCTGGAAAAGAGCCATACTGAACTCCTGATCATCATCTGCTGCTTCCTGCCCTTGAGCTTTTTAATGCTCGTTTTTAGTTCTGTTTCTTTAATCTCTCACTTCATGTTTTCATTCACACTATTTTCATGGTCAGCATGCAGTTGAAATTATTTCAGCTTTGTACTGGTATCACACCTTTAACCTAGTTCATAATCAAAGTGAAGAACATGGGTTTCTTCTTCCCAGTGGCCAGGTATGTGTAGCTGGGCTGAATTGGGAATTGATTTTAGTGGCTCCATCGAAATATCAAATGGCAGTGTTTGGCTTCTGTAATTTGATGAAGATACTAGCTCTCTAGTCATATGGAGTAGCTGGGCTAAGATTTAGCTTGGTAGCCTCTGTAAACAGTCTGTTAGCACCTGTTGGTGACTTTTGTTGTTTATCATCACTTAGGGTTTCAGTAAAAGCTCCTCTTCCTTTTTAAAGTATTTACTTGATCCATTATCTTGGTTGTCTCTGCATTTTTTTAGATTATTTATTTATTTATTATATGTAAGTACACTAGCTGTCTCCAGACACCCATATGAGGGCATCAGGTCTCATTGCAGATGGTTGTGAGCCACCATGTGATTGCTGGGATTTGAACTCATGACCTCTAGAAGAACAGTCAGTGCTCTTAACTGCTGAGCCATCTCACCAGCCCTGTCTCTGCATTTTTACCTCCCTTTTTTTTTTTGAGGACTCAATATGTTTGACTCACTTATGATTGACAACCAATTATGATTGAAAATCATGATTGTCAGTTTCTAAATACCATTACTGTCTTTGTGGTTTCTTCTTTTCAGTATCTTTTTTTCCTCAATATTTTATTAGCTTTATGAAGAACAGGGCAGTACTTTACCTTCCATACTCTGCACTTCTTCATGAGATGCATCTTATTGGTGTGTGCAACATACTCAGATCCTGCTTACACGTTTACATAAAAGCTGTGTATTAGTTGGGGTTCTGTAGAGGAACAGAACCAATTGGATATATATTTAAAAGAATATTAGATGCCTATACTATACAGTTAGAGTAGTCTAACCATCACTGTCTCACACCAGAAAGTCTGAGAATCCACCAGTTACTCAGTCTATGAGAAACTGGAAGATTCAATGCAATAAAGGTAACAATTAACTCAAAAATATATACTTTAGCCTTGAGTCTTCCCCAGTGTATTTTCTCTATATCAACTATTTGAACAAAGGTATCATGTATTGCTAACCTTCCTTTTAAAGATTTTTTTTGAAGAGATCATTGTTTTATATAATTGTTTCCAGATTACAGTTTGAGAGAGGCTGATCTAGCAAGGTGCCTCTTATTGTATGGGTTAGTTTGTACTCCAGTGACAAAAATACAGACCCATACTGTGATAAGAAATGGAGATGTGTTTAAAGTATAGCTTAGCTGTTTGTGTAAGTTGCCTTGGTGCTTCCAGAAGTTAGTGGAGGAGATAGAGCCTGAAGAGCTATGCAGTCTCTGTCTGATGACATTTGTTTTCTTCCTACGTGTCTGTTTTGCTCCCTTAACAAATCTCTATGTGAAATAATAGTCCTTCTGTTCTATGCCTTTACTTTCACATGTAAACTCCTGTGATTGCCTGAGGTCTTGTTTTTTTTCTTTTCTTTAGTGCTAGAGATTGAAGCCAAGGACTTACTTGTACATATTAAGCAAGCACTCTTCTGAATTATAACACCAACTCATCTATGAGCTTTATTGAACAGTTCATTTTCTTTTCTTCCCTCCTTTTTTCTTTCTTTCTATTTATTTAAACAGAACAACAGCAAAACAAGGGCTTGCTGTGTAGCCCTGGCTAGCCTGGAATTTGCAGTATAGACTAGGCTAGTTTTGAATTTACAAAAATCTGTCCACCTCTGCCTCTAACAAGGATTAAATGTATGATACACCTAGCCCAAATCTTTTTAAAAAAATTTTTTTAAATTGTACATGAAAACCATGTTTATAAAATTTCCACTCCTTTTGTTCCCACCAACTCTTCCTGTTCCTCCATTCCCTTTTATACATCCTTTTAACTATACATTTTCTTTAAGGTGTTTTCTTCTGTTTAAAATTTTCTAGAATAGGAATTTGATTATGTAAGCTATCTTTTAAATCCAGGTAATTCTAGTAATAAATTTCTTGACACTTTATAGGTAATCCTATTAATTTATTCAACAAATATCTTACTAAGTACCTAATACCTTAAAGAAAATATGAGTAGTATCTGAGCAAAGCTGCTCAAATTATTGATCTCATTTTCATAAAGTAAGACAGACAAGAAACAGTAACCATAATAACATGTTAGTTATTACTCAGGATGAGAGATGAATAGTATAAACTGTGTTACTGAACATAACTACTGCCCTTCATAGATGTGGAAAGATGGACATTATAGGTATTCTGTAGATAGCCACTGATTTAATTGTTTAGATAACTATGTCACAGAAGAAGATAATTTAGTGAATTTTTATTAGAATAGTGTTTCTCAATTTAAGGTTTTGTAATCAAGCAGAATACATATACATTCTAAGCATATAGAAAGCACTCATTATACAATCTGGTAAAATCAATGAATAACAAATATAGTTTTTCTTTTTCCATTAATTTATTTATTTGCTTTACATCCTGATTGCAACCCCCGCCCCTTCCCAGCCCCCTTTCACAGAGCTTCTGCCCTGTCACTCCTTCTCATTACCTCTGAGAACCAGCCCATTGTGGCACATCACATCACTGCAGGACAAGGCATATCTCCTCCCACTGAGGCCAGACACAGAAGCCCTGTTAGGGAAACAGGATCCAGAGACAGGCAATAGAGTCAGAGTAAGCTGCTGCTCCATTTACTGGGGGACCCACATGAAGACCAAGCTGCACATTTGCTACATATGTGTGGGGGCCTAGGTCCAGCCCTTATATGCTCTTTGGTTAGCGATAGCCATACACACACACACACACACACACACACACACACACGTATATGTATACATATACATGGAAAGAGGGGACTGAGGGAAGGAGGGAGGGAGAGAGAAGAGTATTTCTCAATCCGGTTAACTCCTATTTATTGCTAAGTTCTTTAAACATGTTCATCTTCCTCATAGCCATTAGCACTTTAGTATTTAGTAGTGTGTTTGGCACCTTAAAGGTCATCTCTTAAAGCTAGAATGGCTACTTTGCCAAGAGTTGAGGACTGTTTGGCTTATCTTATAATACTTGGTAATCTTTGTGGCTGGCCTACATATCCTCACAGCTCTACCAGGAAAGAGGCTTACCAAACATAAGAGAAAGAAAACAGTCTGACTAAGGCTGTATTGTGTTACTTTTTCTAAATTTGTTTGGATAGTTTGTCTAGTATTCATTCATAGTCTTTTCATAGAAGGCCATTTCAAACACTCTGTTGCCTTTTTAAGCTTCTTTTCCCCAAGTTCTTTTAAAAGATACATAGACTCCTTCTTGTCATTGTAGTTTTGCACTTTTTGTTAGGGTAGGAGAGTAAGATCTGGAAAGGAAAGCACAGAGGCCTGGATAAATAACAACTTCCTCCCTTTTCCATTTTGTCTGGGTACAGTATTTGCTAAGCACTGCTTCACTGTAGGAGTGGTTAGTCTTCTCTTGAGGAATTTTTCCCTTTCTCTGTCTTTTCATCCTGACTCACTTAATAGGTAGTCAAAGTAGGAGTAACTTCTGCAGTTACTTTGACATGACCTACTTCTCTTGTGGATATAAAATCTGTCCATCAATCTTCCCTTCTCTATAAAAAAAAGTCATGTCAGCATTTTCAATACAATCAATACTACCCATATGATGATTATCACACTTTAAATATAAACTTGGTTAGTAAGTTTAAACATTCAGAATAACTCACAAAAATCAAACAGAAATCAGAAAGTATTTGTTTACTTTTTATAGGTGAATTCTTAAGTTCCTCAAATGTCATTAATGACAGCAATTTATGCATTTGATATTTGGAAAGCAAGTCATTTTAGCTCTTTCTTTTAGGGGCTGCAAGGTTCTTTGTGCAGTTCTGGTTAGCCTTGAATTTGTACTCTTCCTGTTTCAGTTTCTGAAATGCTGTAATAAAGGCAGTTGCTACTTACTTGGCTTCTTTGTATATTTTGCTTATAATAAAAGATTTCCCCATTTTGATTTTGTATTTTCTAACCAAATTTTTGTCTTCAAATAATAACAAGTCTTAACACTCATAGTTCACATTTTCATGTTCATTAATAACTATGTCAGCATTTCAAACTAAGCCATCATGTCATTGAAACCCTGTATATTATGAAATCAGTAAATAATATGTTGCTTTTGGAGATGTTTTGAAAGTCACACTCTACCAAGGAGGAACTTTCCTCTTTCAAATTGTTCATAATTAAAACAACTTAGTATGAATTAACCAGCTAATTATTGCAATGCCGGGATTGAAAAGCAGGGTTTAGGGATATGGATCAGTGGGATAGTATTTGGCATGTGGGAGGCAACCAGGTTCAGTCACTCAGGACTTCAGGGAGAGGGTATAAAAATCAACTTAGATCTAACATGTATTTTAATCTCCAATTGTCTTATAGAGCATATCCTTAAAGTTCAATTTTAAACGGATCCTTTCTTTGATGTCACAGGCTAATTTTATCACAACTGACGTATAGATTGTGGTTTTTAACCTTGAGGTATTTGGTAATGCCTCATTCCATTCTTGGTCGTAAAAACTTCCTTGCTCCTTGGGGAGGTGGTAAGAGTTGTGTTCCAGGGAGATGGAGCTGAGGGTGCTGCTAAACATACCACAGTGCTCCAGGTAGCAGTCTTCTCACCTAACACACCAGATCACCCCGCCCAAGATGTCACTAGTACTATACTGAGAAACTCTGCCTAGACTGTGGTAAGGTTTCAGGCTAGACTAAAAAATGAACATGTGACAGTGCTGCTAACCAATACTTGAAATTTTGTGCTAACAGTACCTTTTTATTTGTCATTTAAAATTACTTTTATTGTGTCACAGGTGGTTGCCATGATATGGTAAGTGCCTAGCTTGTCCCCTGTCAGTGGTTCTCTGACAGTCCATGCTGGGGTAAGGGTTGTCTGCTATTTCAAGTATTACATTTAGAAGCACACATCTATGTTTCTTAAAACTTAAGACATGTTTACTCTGTCAACTTACTCAAATCTTTTGGAAAAAGAAGTAGTATGATAAGTATTCATTCAGGTTTTATAGTATCTAATAAGTGATTCATTTTGATCTTTTTCAACAGGGCCAGGAGAAGGTCTGGGGAAAATAATTCAGAGATTCCCACAGCAGGACTGGGATGACACGCCTTTCCCACAGGGGATTGAATTGGTAAGTTGGTGCCTTTATCCTGATGTCTTTTTTTTTTAATTGCTAAATTTTAGCTTTTACTATAACATTTTTCCTATTTAATAATTTTATTTTGCCGGGCAGTGGTGGCACATGCCTTTAATCCCAGCACTTGGGAGGCAAAGGCAGGCGGATTTCTGAGTTCGAGGCCAGCCTGGTCTACAGAGTGAGTTCCAGGACAGCCAGGGCTACACAGAGAAACCCTGTCTCGAAAAACCAAAAAAAAAAAAAAAAAAAAAAAAAATTTTTTTTATTTCATTCTGTTGTTAGGAATAATTTATTACATGAATTATAAAGTATCTGCTATACTGTTCTTTTCCCCCATTCAAAGTGTTTGGTAGCATTACAGATTTTTGTCCAAAAGCAGAAATTCTCTGATTCTTTAAAAACGTTGGGTTTTTTAAAGATTTTTATTTGTTTTGTTGAATGAGTTTTGCCTGCATATATGTATGGGTACCACAAAAGTCAGAAGAAGGTACAAGATCCCTTGAAACTGGAGTTATCGATAGTTGTGATTTACCATGTGGTTGCTAAGACCAACGTGTGCTGTTAACTGCTGAATTTTCTCTCCAGGCCCTCTGATTCTTTTAGAAAAACCTTAGCCCAGTAACTTTTGCATCAACCAGAAAAGTACCTTTGCTTTTCAGCTTTCCACCTTACTGTTTGTCTTAGTTAGGGTTTTACTGCTGTGAAGAGACACCATGAGCAAGATAACTTTGATAAAGGACAACATTTAGTTGGGGCTGGCTTACAGTTTCAGTTCAGTCCATTAAACATGTCAGCATCCAGGCAAACATTGTGCTGGAGAAGGAGCTGAGAGTTTTATGTCTTGATAGAAAGTCAGCCTGGAGGGGAACTTTCATCCATACTGGGCAGAGCTTAAGCCTCAAAGCCCTCCCTCACAGTGCCACACCTAATCTAACAAGGCCACACCTCCCAATAGTGCTACTTTCCATGGGCCATGCATATTCAAATCATCACACTGGTTTAATACTCATGAAGGAGAGGCAGGTGAATCACTGTGAGTCTGAGGCCAAACTGATTTACATGGACAGTTCTAACATAGCCAGGTCTTCAGAGTAAGACTCTGTCTCAAAAAGATAAACTCAGATACACACACATACCATTCTTTAAATGATGTGATAGTCAAAAATACAGGCTCTGGAACATAAGCCTAGGCTCAACGCCTAGCTGTGTGGTATGACTTTTGACTAGTTAATTATTTAACCTCAGATTCTTCATCTGTGAAATGGGGATAATAGAAATACAAATATCATAGTCCTATTATAGAGATGAAATAGGAAAAATGCATCTAAAATGCATAGGACAATATCTTCCATAGAGCAGTAGTGCTTAAGTAAAGTCGATGATTGTTTGGGCAGATGTTCTTTGTTTTCTTATTGTATTTGTAGCCTGTGTAGCTTGTGAGCTTGAACTCTGAATCCATTTGATGAGTAGTGGGATTACAGGTGTGTTCACACCTACCCTACATAGTTGTTTTCATTATTTATAATTGCTGTTTGTTTCATATATCTTAGTACCTCTTTCAGAGGAAAAGTAGTTATTTTTATTTTATGTGTGTTTTGCCTGCCTATATGTATATCTACCATATGCATTCCAGGTACTCATGGAACTGGAGTTACAGACAATTGTGAATCACTGTGGATGCTGGGAATTGGACTTAGATCCTTTGCAAAAGGAGCCAGTGCTCCTTAACCACTGTTATCTCTCTAGTCCCTGAATTCTTTCCTCACTAGCATGGTTTAGAAGTGTCCATAAGGAGCAAAACAGGCTGAAATGTTAAGTTTTCTTACTGTAGCTAAGGTGATGATGACTTTTATCCTTGCCCTATGTAAAGGACTATGTTTTTGTAAGTGAGTAGAAAGGTGATGTTTAAATTTTGGCTTTGAAAATGGGGAAGGTATATAAAGATCCAGGGAAAGTGACTTCTTGGAGTACCCCTTGCGTTTTTTTTGTCTTCTCTCCCACATGCCTCCACAAGCCAATGATTGGTCTTACTATTTGAATAACCAGGCATTTGTACTACAAATGTTTTAGACTGTTTCAGCATCCCTTTTAGTGTTGACTGAAAGGGGAAATTTGGGAGTCTTGATCAAATTTTCTCTGAATTTTTGCCTTTGTTCACATGAAAATATAGATGTATAGATGGCTGCTTTTTTTGCAGTGTGAATGATGAAACCTTCACAAGTTTCTAGAACAACACGTAATATGGTAGGCAAAAGAGATTGTGGATTGAGGTAGAGAGTTTGCTAGGACCAAGAAAGGATACTTTTTATATTTTATAGATTAAGGGTACAAATAAATATGTGATAAGTCTGGTATTCTTTTCTAGCAGTAAGGGAGAGACAACCTGATTTCACTATTTAGTAAATAGATTGTGTGTGTGTATGGGGGGGTAGAGGGAGGGGAGCAACACAAAGTTCTGTGTTGAAGTGTCAGTACAATGGCAGGTGGAGGTGCCACTCTATAGGTAAACAGAAGTCAGCACTCAAGACCTTTCTATGTGACTTCTTGGCTGAGTCTTGTCATAGCATTTCAGAACTTTAGAGACTAGTTAATATTTTAGGACTATTTAACATGCTGCATGTGTATGCCTCAGTGCTCATGTGTAGGTCAGAGGGCAACTTTTCAGGAGTTAAGTTCTCTGCTATCCTGATTTGGAGACAGGGTTTCACTTCTTGTGACTGCAGCCTCATATACTCCAGGCCTTTTAGCCCTTGACCTTCTTGCCATTTCTATCTCAGTCTCCAATTCACAGTCATGATGCTGTAATTGTAAATGTGTGCTACCACATCAGGCTTTTATCTAGGTTCTAGGGATCAAATTCAGATCATCAGGTTTACATGGCATGCACTTTTTCCCACAGAGCCATCTCCACAACCCCACTGCTTTCTTATTCTTTAACGTTTTTTTATACTTAATAGTAACTTTTATTTGTTAGTGCCTGTACCTACAAAGTAAATTTAACTTACAAATATTAAGGCTCATTTTAAAAACTGAATAAACTTCTGTCAATCTTTGATAAAAGTGTTGAGCTATTATTGACTTATGCTATCCTTGCATAAATTAGATATATGATTCTGTACATGAACAACAGTAACTTGCATTGCAGAATATTTGATCTCACTGTTAACCCTGAAACTGTTATTTACTGGAAAATTCTGTTTCTAATTGTGGTGTGGCTCAGCCCTTAGCACACACCTTTAATCCCTCTGGCTGGATAGAGACACACCCATAGTACATTCCTTTAATCCCAAACAATGAAGGTAAAATTAGTTTGTAGGAGGACGGTCCCACGTTTGAAAATGATGTCTAATTGAGTGGCAGACAAAGTGACAAATCAGAGAAAATTTGGCAGAATAAGACACACCCAGCTTTTATGAGAAGAGACAGGAAAGAGAGTCTACTTCAAAGCAGTGCAGAAAGAAAGGAGGAGGCAGCTTTACTGGGACAGTTATATAGAGACAGATTGCAGAGAGAGAACAAGCTAGACACAGGTGAAAACAGAATGAGCCAGAAAATGAGAAGGAGCCAGAAGATTAGAACAGACTGCTAGAGTTAATGTGAGGCCATGCGGAGTGATTCAGGAGAAGCTGAGAGAAGTTAGATTCAGTCAGTTTGTAGAGGAGTTTGAGCCAGAACACAAGTTGAACCAGCCAGCCAGAGTTCAGAAAGAACAAGAAAGGGTGAGCTTATTCACCAGTAAGTCTCAGAGGCTGAAAGCATTCTAGGCCTAGATTAGATTGTACAGAGGCTAGAAGCTTCCAGGACGAGGCCTAGGTTGGCAGACTGAGGTAGTAAGCCTCGGAGATGACAATTACTTCAGGCGAATAAAAGTTAAAATTTATAAACTTGTGTAACTGATATACTATATGGTTGTAACTCTTAATAGTAAAAAGAAAGATATAGGTCAGAAGTGGTCTGTGTCAGTTTCTAAGCTTGTCTAGGGTAATAGTCCTTTTCCTGATGTTGCATACAAAAGAACCTCCATAGCATTTCTAAGTTAGAGTGACACTAGCATGTAACACTAAGGTTACTACCTAGCAGTTGTAAATACTTGGAGGGACTCACGAAAACTAGATGATTGGTGCTAGTTTATTAATTTACAAACATGTAAGATGAAGCTTAGGATAAACTTCCTAAGTAATAATTTGAACGAAATCTATCAGGTAGGATGAAACAAAGCTAGTGTTCAGTGCCAGCCTTGTTTAGTAGTCTTAGTCAAGGCAGAGTGTTTAGGAAGTGACATTTTTAAACTATGGTAGTATTTGTGTTCTAGTGGAAATGAGGATCTGAAAGATAGCTGCTCAAGAAGAAAAAAAGGTTTATTTAACTCATAGCTTTGGAAACTGAAAGTCCAAACAGAGTAAT
This sequence comes from Grammomys surdaster, assembly GCF_004785775.1. NCBI lineage: Eukaryota > Metazoa > Chordata > Mammalia > Rodentia > Muridae > Grammomys > Grammomys surdaster. Next base: position 3,681,215 of record NW_021604629.1, on the reverse strand, counting down.
ACAGGCTCTGTAGTGTGGAGTGCTATGGAGGAAATACATGCAGGAGCAGCCAGTAGGTAACAGAGGGAATCAGAGATGCTGGGTCTTCTGTTTTTCTAACAACTCCTTCATAAGAACTACCAGGGGTCCTCTGGGAAATACATCTTTCCTCTGTTGACCTTTATAAAGACTGCTCTGCCCTTCTTTGAAAGTCTCACTTCTACCTTCCAGACAAGGTCTTATTCATAGTGAACCCTTGGGGGACAGCTGAATTATATCCAAAACCTAGCTCATGCTATTGAATAGAGACCGACTTCTTACCTTATTTAAGGACAGGTATGGGATCAGAGCACATTATTTAATTTTTTTTGTTGCTACCTCTACTTCTCATGCAGCACATACATGATGTGTTTAAATTCTAAATGAAAGATTGCATGTTCCACCTGAGCACTAAACTTTTATAATTTCCAAAGGGTTTTACACATTAATTCACTAATAAATTAAATCTCCAATGTAGAAGATGCCGAATTTATTCTTTCCATTTTTTCATAAAGAATTTGTCTTCTGTTTAGAGATGATGAGTTTTAATTTGGATAGATTTAAAAATAAAAAATATGAAAATAAGCTAAACCAAACATAATAACTGCTTTTCCAGTTCTGGGATATTTTTGTCTTTTCTTGTGCCTTTTAGGTATGCACAAAGCCACAGACAGTCATATAAATAAAGTTGAAAGTTAATTTTAGTGACTGTATTTCAAAGAACATTAGAGAATTGTTTTTTTTTTTTCCAGAGGAATTCTATGGCTAACAATCTATTTAAAATTATAGTAACAAATATTTTTATTGGCTGGGTCTTGAGCATCAGGAAAATAGTATTGTTTTGGCACTAGCTCCCTTTTAAGATGCCTTGTTTGTGAAGTGGATCTTTTTATACTGTAATTCAGAAAATTCACTGTAATAGTTACAGAAAGCCTTTAGTGGGTATTGTAGTGTATTTCATTTTCTTTGAGGATTAAAGTATTTGAAAAATTATGGCTTGAAAAGTAAGCAACCAAAATTTCTTTTTTGGTTTTTCGAGGCAGGGTTTCTCTGTGTAGCCCTGGCTATCCTGGAACTCATTCTGTAGACCAGGCTGGCCTCGAACTCAGAAATTCTGCCCCCAAGTGCTGGGATTAAAGGTGTGCGCCACCACCTCCCGGCCACAATCAAAATTTCTAAATTTGAACCTTTGAAGGAATTAATTCAGTTATTAAAATTATTCCCCAGTGATTTCGCTAATAAAAATTTTATGTTTTGTAAGTGTGCATCAGAGAAAAGGAGAAATAAAATCCATATTCAACATTCTGGACCTGTAGCATAGAAGTTAGATCAGTGTGCAGTGCTCCTTGAGGGCAGAGGAGCAAGTAAATACTGAGTAAATATCTAAGTATTGATACTGTTGGCCAGGGAATGGAGTGAAAAAGGAATATAAGCAAATTTTAATGTTCTCTTCTTATTGTGAAGAAATAAGCATGATGGAAGAATGAGAACTTACTATATCTCAGAATTAGAGTTTACCAAGATTTGGAGTTATAACTTCTTCATTAAAGAAAATATAGTATAGTAGGCAAACATATATAGGTTCTTGTATGTACATATAAAGAGCTAGCTGTGCAAATCATTATTTAGAATAAAAATAGGTGGATAATATGATTGGAAGAGGATTTGAGAAATACAGGAAACAACTTTAAAGAATTACAAACTATAGTCTGGTTTCATGTAAGCCATGTGTGTTAAGGGTGAATGCTAGGTGATAAATGTAATGTCAGAGGTGGGCCAGATTTTGATGTGAGATACGTGTTTCAGGATACTTGATTTTGTTTAGAGTTGGGGTGCAGAGGTAGGAATTTTGGTGTGAAGTAGGAAGACATGGCTTTAAAACACATTAAAGGCCTACAAAAAGAATTTTAAGAGTTTACAGCAAACATACTGAGTGTAAGTGGGTAGGAAGTAGCAGTAGTAGTAGTAGCTCATTGTTTTTGTTTTCCACTCCCCCCCCTTTTTTTAAGTAATAAAACAACATGGCAGGGAACCTAATGATGTCTGGGTGGTGCATCTAGGTAGTTAATCCTTTCTGTAAGAATCTCTGAAGTAAAGATTATAGCCCATCTTTGTGATCAACATCTCACATGTCTACAGATTTCTAATCATTTGCTTATCCTGTACTAGAATTTCAGTTGCTTTCAATTCTGCTTAAGGAGCACTGTTAATCATCTGTGCTAGAGTTTATCTTTTCCTGTTATCAGCTGTTTCAGTATTGCTCTCAGACCTCCTTTTGACAGAGCTTTGTTGTCCTGTTGGATCCAACTGAACCTGATGCTTTGAAGCCATAGAATAAGTAGTTGCTGAGAAAGATGCAGAACTACATAGGCCTGGCCCGCTATACATTTGTGTTGTTTGTAATCAGCCTTCTCACTTTGATGTGGGACCACACTGCTGAGCCTCTCTCATGTAGTTGCCATCATCTCATCTTCGTGGGCCATTCTACACTTGGACAATCTCAGTTCTTTTCTGTACTTTCCCATTAATCTTAGCTCCGTGACCAGAGTCTGACCTAAAAGTCAAATCTTGAAATTGTAATGGTTTGCCATGGCAATTGTTTTCCTTTTACATACATTAAGGTTAATAAGAGGATAGGTAGGAACAGATTTTTCCATCGTCACAATGAAGTTCTTGGGTCAATGTGGCCATCAACAGTTCATTTCACAGGAGTCTAAAAGAAAGCATGGAGTAAAAGTTGGTTCAGGATTATACCTGAAGGCAGTGTATCCATCACTTGTACCTATATTCTTTTGGCTAGAAATCAGTCATACCATTATCTGTAGTAAAGGATAACAGATAAAACCTAGATGTATGCTTTGGGCTTACTTAATTTAGTCCTTGTGTTATGAGGTTCTTGAGTTATATTTTGTATAATAAACCATTAAATATATTTAAAACATTTTTAAAAATATTTTTTAATATTTATTATTTTTTTAATGAGTACACTGTTGCTGTCTTCAGACACACTGGAAGAGGACATCATATCCTATTACCGATGGTTGTGAACCACCATGTGGTTGCTGGGAATTGAACTCAGGCCCTCTGGAAGAGCAATCAGTGCTCTTAACCACTGAGCCATCTCTCCAGCCCCCAAAACATTTTTATGAGTTCTGTAAAGTGCCCTAACAAGTTATTGAGCCTGAGGCAGAGGATTTCAGGACCTTGAATTTGTGGGCAGATGTGAGGGTAACCTTGATACTCTATCTGTGGCTGGCCTTTAAAATGGGTCTTTTGGGCCCAAGGCCTTGACTTTTGAGTCTGTGCTAATAACTCTGGGTAATGAAGTATTGAGTTAAGTGATTGGATAAACCATTGGTGTCAGAATTGGTATTAGTAAACACATGTTGAACATCAGAAAAAGCATAATCTTGGTCCTATTACATATAGTCTGTCTGAGTTTTGTTTTTCTTTTTTTTTTTGTTTTGTTTTTTGTTTATTTGGTTTTTTTTTTAATTGGATGATTTATTTACATTTCCTATGTTGTCCCCTTACCCCATCCCCCACCACCCCCTCGGAACCCCCAATCCCCTCGCCCCTCCTCCTTCTTCTCTGTGGATGTAACCTCTATCTACCCCCCCCACTCCCACCTCCCCACCCTCAAAATTCCCACCCCCTGGGGCATCCAGCCTTCATGAGGTCAAGGTTCTCTTCTTCCACCTATGCCCAGCAGGGCCCTCCACTTTTACATATTCAGCTGAAGCCCTGGATCCCCCCCTAAGTGCTCCCAGGCTGGTGGTTTAGACCCTGGGAGCTGTGGTTGGTTGGTATTGTTGCTCTCCTCATGGTGCTGTAAATCCTTTCAGCTCCTTCAGTCTTCACTCTAAGTCCTCTATTGAGAACCCCATGATCAGTTCAATGACTAGTTGTGAGCATCTGCCTCTGAATATGTCTGACTCTTGAAGGCCTCTGAGGAGATATCCATATCAGGCTCTTATCAGCATGCACTTCCTGTCTTCCACATCAGCATCTACCTTTGGTGATTGCACATGGGATAGATACTCAGGTGGAGTGGTCTTGAGATGGCCCCTCCTTCAGTTTCTGTCCCTCACTTTGTCTCCATATTTGCTCCCTTGAGTATTTTGTTGCTCCTTCTAAGAAGGACCTAATCACCCTCACTTGGTCTTCCTTCTTTATGGGCTTCATGTGGAGTTTTGTTTTTCTATGTGTTTTGAAAGGAGCTCATGTAACACAAATTGGCCTCAAAATTGCCCTGTAATGGCTAAGGATAACTTTACACTCCTGATCCTCTTGTCCCTACTCTCTCAAGTGTTAGGATTCCAGATACATCCACTATGCATGGCTATGTTTCCTTACTCTTAACTCCCTTGACTTGTCTGTCGTTCTGTAAGTCCTTCATGCTTGATTCTTAGTTGTGCTTTTCTCCTTTCTGGATACCACTGTCCCCTGTAATCTAATCGTATTAGTTACATTTCTCAGTGAGAGTTAATTTATATTCTAGTCTAGCTAGTAGTAGGTTTCCAACGTGGGTGAGCTCTGATGAGTCTGAAAACTTGATTCAAAGGTAACTCTTGCCTAATTTTACCTAAAGCATCTTTCCCTAATTTTAAAATTAAAATTAGAGTAATTATTTAATTAAACTGGAATATTTTGAGAGTAAGTAGGATTGGGAAGAATGCTTGAACTGGGGCTATTCGGAACAAATAGATTACAGTTACTTGTATACACAGCTGTACATATATGTGTGTGTGTTATTCATAGTAAAGATTGGAAATTACACAGATCCGTGACTTGTGTAATTAGGATTGCCAACTGCTGTTTGTCAGACTGTAACACCGCATTTATGAAGGAGAAACTATAGCATGAAATCTATACATGGCTACAAATCTAGGGCAAGATTTACTATTTTATTAGTGAAATGAAAAGAAACCATTGTAGATAGTAGCCATTGCCTGCTGTTAAAATATTTATTATTCTTATTATTATTGATGATGATGTCTATATATCTGTCTGTGTGTGTTTGTGTATGGCTGTGTATATATGAGTACAACTCTAACCCTTGGAGGTTAGAGTTGTCAGATCTCCTGAAGCTGGAGTTACAGGCAGTTGTGCTAGGAACTGAACTCAGGTCTTTGAAAGAACACTCTTAACAACTGAGCCATCTTTCTAGCCCCCATGGCTACTGTCAAAACACCAGAAAATAAGAAATGTAGCTTAGGGGAAATTGAAATCTGGTGCACTGTTGGTGGGAATGTAGATAGTGCCACTGTTGTGGAAGACAGTTTAGCAGTTCTTCAGTAAAGTGAAATTACTTTGTGAACCAGCAGCTCCATTTCTGGGTATGTTCAAAAGAACTGAAATTAAGGAATCAGGTATTTGTACTTAAAAGTTCCTTAACAGTGTTGTTCACAATAGCCCCAAAGTGAAAGGAACCCAAGTGTCCAGAGGCAGATGGATAAACGAACATTTAGTAGGACAGTGGAATATTATTCAATCACAAATATGAAAGTTTGATAGAAGCATCAGTAGACCTTGAAAACATTGTGCAGTGGGAAACAAGTGAGTCACTAAAAGACAAATACTGTATAATTTCATTTATAGGTGGCATTTAGAATAGCCAAATTTATACAAACAGTAAAATGAAGTTTCCATGGGTAGGAAAAGATTAAAAGAAAAGAAAAAAGTAAATTGTTTTCGGTCAGAGATTTTCAGCATGGCAAAATTGAAAAGAAATTGCTGTCCAATAACATGTATGTACCTACCACTACTAAACTGTACATGTAAAAGTGGTTCAGGAAATTAGTTTTATGTTACATGTTTTACTAGTTACTTTAAAAAGTGTATGATATAGAGTCTATGTATAGACCTAAGATAATGTCAAACACAGTATAAGGCATTGGACATGTGTCTTCAGACAGTATAGCAAATGGGCAAAACAATTTGTAACTGTTTTGAGAGAACAAACCTGTGTTTATACTAGCTTGTTTCAAGACACACGATAAAGCTTCATGGTCAACAGGGTGTGGTATTGACTTAGAGACAGACATGTGTTAACAGATCAGGGAACAGTGTAGATCAGTTTAACATTTTCCAGGAGTAATATGGTTGTGGAAGTGACAGCAGAGATAAATAGGAGTATATCTGAGTGTCCATCTGAACAAGTAAACTTGATCTGATTTTATACTGTATAGAGAAATAGATTTAATACCCATTATAGACTCAGTGTAAAAGCCAAAGTGATAATTTAAAAAAATAAAACTACAAGCATTTTTATGCCCTTCTACAGTTAGGTCAGGATTTAAAAAGTACAACATCTAAGACATGACAATGATATTTCTCTGGTGTATTTGAAAACTTTTGAAAATATTATATATAGAATTGTGGTTAACCAGATAAGATGAAGCCTTGTTTTGTAAGTTTCTTTTGATCCTATAAGTTCTTTGGAGGCTGATTGGACCTTCTGCCGTTTGCCATCTACTTTTAATGAGAAGGAGGGTACCAGAAACAAGTGGACTCAGAACGCTATCAGCAGTCCACTAAGAACTTAGAGCTGAGTTTTCTAAGGAACTAATATCATCTGCCCAATATTGGATCTTTTGCAATCTGGAATTTTGTGTGTATCACTACTGTAGATGGTGGCAACTTAGATGTTAAAAACATATGTGACATACCTTGTAATATGAAACAAAGGGCTCTGGTAGTTTCCGTATGAGTTATAATGTGTTCATGTATATACACATAGATATCAATCACTTGCTTACAAGAGGCACTGTTCAGAGATAGTATGAGCTCTCTAGTTCACATACACTGTTTCCAAAGGCATCTACCTAGTGATATTTGTATACTATGTAGCCCCACCTCCTTTTTATTCTTTATCTGGAAACGTTCTCTGGTGATCTAGACATCCTGTTCACTATGTGAAATATGCTTCCTTTTTTTGTTGGAGTTTGTATTATTATTTGAGGATTCATGTGTGACATTTTTAGTTATGGATATTACATTTTATAGTTATTTGCTCATAATGTGAACTGATGTAAGGACTTAGAATGACTTACAAATGTGTTGGTTTAAGAAAAAGAAGCATTTGGTGGCCTCTAGTGGTGGTACCTATGTGTCTATGAAAAGTCACTGATCTCAATATACAAGATTTTATAGGAAGGATCACTAAGGTGGCAGAATAAACACATATGAACATTTATTGGAACAATTTTTTGTTTTGGAGAACTTAAAATTTATGAGTCAATTATAAATTTATCAGTGATGTGGTTATATCAGTTACAATGATTATTAATTAATAATTACTACTTTTAATTCTTTTTCAAGGAAAGGCTTGAAATTTCCTTCCTTCCCTCCCCCTCCTCCATATTTTCTTCCCATTCCATAAATGTTTGCTGTATATTCTAGACTTGCCTTTAATTTGAAGTCTTCCTGCTTCAGCTTGCTCAGTGGTGGAATTGCAGGTGTGCACCAGTCCCTCCCTCCCTCCCTCCCTCCCTCCCTCCCTCCCTTCCTCCCTCCCTCCCTCCCTCCCTAGAATTCCCCAGTCCACAAACCCCATGGATGGTGTTTGTAAATAAGGTCTACCTTGGAAAAGAAAAAGAAAAAAAGAAAACTGATTCTTCCTCTCCCGGAAGCCATCAGCTATAACTTCCCAGTTAGAGGTAGGAGCCCATGAACCCCTCCCTTCCGTCTCCATGCTAGAATGTTGACTGACTTAATCTTCTGCAGGTCTTTTGTAGGTACCTACAGATGGTTTGAGTTTGTGAGTGCAACAGCTCTACATGCCCAGAAGATAATACTGCACTGTGGTCTTTCCCTCAACCTCTTGCTTATAGTTTTTCTGCATTCTCTTATGCCATGACTCCTGAGCCCCAGGGATGGATGTGATATAGATGCCCTATTTATGATTGAGCACTCGCTTATTCTCTGTATTTTTACCAGTCATGAATTTCTATGTTCACTACTATCCACTGCCCAAGGAAGCTTCTCTGGTGAAGTCTGAGGGTTGTACTAATCCACTGGTAGAGATAAATGCCTTTAGAGGGCATCTTAATACTTTGTCCATTTAGCAAAATAATAGGTAATAGGTTTATGCTTGGGACCTGTGGTATCCTCAGCTATGGATGGGTTCTCACCCAGGTTTATAGTATTAGACAAGCGTTTCCTCCTGTAGAATCAGCCTTAAATACAGTATGGTTACCCCCATAACACTCATGCCCCTATTGTAACCATGACTGTATTCTGGCAAGCTTTTCATTATTCAGTTTACAGCTGGGAAAGTGTGTTGATGTTTCTTTTCTTGTAACTAAAGAATAAAAAGATAAGTTATGATGCAGCCACTTATTTTTGATAGACATTTCTCTGAAAGTCCTTTTTATAATAGAGTGTGCTTAGTCCTGAGGGAGGAAACAGACAAACAAAAACAAAAATAAAAACAGTTGCGTCAGGGCTGGGGAGGTGACTCAACAGCAGAGTACTGGCTGCTCTTCCAGAGGACCTGGGTTCAATTCTTATTACCTACATGTTGGTCAGTAGCCATTTGTAACTCCAGTTCCAAGGGATCTGATGCTCTCTTCTGGTCCTTTGTGGGCTTCAGGCATGCACAGACACACATGCAAGAAAATACCCATGTACATATATACATGGCTTCTATTTGCTTAGTAAGTTGATTTTCATCCATCAACAGTCAGTTTTTTGTGTAGCTAAATTTGTTTCTTTTTTTTTTTAATTGGATATTTTATTTACATTTCATATGTTATCCCCTTACCCCATCCCCCACCCACCCAGGAACCCCCTATCCCCTCACCCCTCATCCTTCTTCTCTGTGGATGTAACCCCCACCTACCCCCCCCCCCCCTCCCCCCTCCTCCACCCTCAAAATTTTTTTTTTCCTGGGGCGTCCAGCCTTCATGAGGTCAAAGATCTCATCTTCCACCTGTGCCCGGCAGGGCCCTCTACTCTTACATATTCAGCTGAAGCCCTGGATCCCTCCATAAGTGCTCCCAGGCTGGTGTTTAGGACCCTGGGAGCTGTGGTTGGTTGGTATTGTTGCTCTCCTCATGGTGCCACAAACCCTTTCAGCTCCTTCAGTCCTCACTCTAACTCCTCCATTGAGAACCTCATGATCAGTTCAATGGCTAGTTGTGAGCATCTGCCTCTGAATATGTCAGACTCTTGAAGGCCTCTGAGGAGACATCCATATCAGGCCCTTATCGGCATGTACTTCCTGACTTCCACATCAGCATCTACCTTTGGTGATTGCACATGGGATAGATACTCAGGTGGAAAGGTCTTCAAATGGCCCCTCCTTCAGTTCCTGTCCCTCACTTTGTCTCCATGTTTGCTCCCTTGAGTATTTTGTTGCTCCTTCTAAGAAGTACCGAAGCACCCCCACTTGGTCTTCCTTTTTTATGAGCTTCATGTGGCCTGTGAGTTGCATCTTGGGCATTTCAAGGTTCTGGGCTAATATCCAATAATCAGTGAGTGAATACCATGTGTGTTCTTTTGTGATTGGCTTACCTCACTCAGGGTGATAATTTCTAGTTCCATCCATTTACCTAGGAAACTCTCGAATTCATTGTTTTTAATAGCTGAGTAATACTCCATTGTGTACATATACCACATTTTTTGAATCCATTCCTCAGTTGAAGGACATCTGGATTCTTTCCAGCTCCTGGCTATTATAAATAAGGCTGCTATGAACATAGTTGAGCATATGTCCTTGTTATATGTTCGAGCATCTTCTGGGTATATGCCTAGGAGTGGTATAGCTGGATCCTTGGGTAATGCTATGTCCAATTTTCTGAGGAACCGCCACACTGATTTCCAAAGTGGTTGCACCATCTTGCAGTCCCACCAACAATGGAGGAGTGTTCCTCTTTCTCCACACCCTCGCCAGCATCTACTATCACCTGAGTTCTTAATCTTAGCCATTCTGACTGGTGTGAGATGGAATCTCAGAGTTGTTTTGATTTGCATTTCCCTGATGACTAAGGACATTGAACATTTCTTTAGGTGCTTCTCGGCCATTCGAGTTTCTTCCATTGAAAATTCTTTGTTAAGCTCTATACCCCATTTTTTAATAGGGTAATTTGGTTGTCTGGTGTCTAATTTCTTGAGTTCTTTGTATATATTGGATATTAGCCCTCTATCAGATGAAGGATTGGTAAAGATCTTTTCCCAATTTGTTGGTTGTCGTTTTGTCCTATTGACAGTGTCCTTTGCCTTACAGAAACTTTGCAATTTTATGAAGTCCCATTTGTCAGCTAAATTTGTTTCTTGAAGACAGTGCATGTACACATACATATACATCATATACATGTACATATACAACACCAGATGTACTGTGTGACCTTGTACATTTATTCTAGCAGTTTTTTTGCAGTAGCAGTGAATTGTTTGTATGTATATTCAATTTTGTAGTCATATAGTCACACTTGTCCTTCAAGGATATTTGAATTTTCACATATTTCTGAGCATTAATTTATGCTAAAAGTCCAATTGTTGATGTGCTTAAAAGTACCATGGGATGAGACCTTCTTCCAAATAACAATTTGCAAAGTTTGAATTAAAATTCATGTTAAATATCTTCTAGTGTATATAACATACGTAGGTGGGCAGGGGTAGATGTGCACCAGGGTGCATGTGTGGAAGTTGGAGGACAATTTCGGGGAGTTAGTTCCTTGCACTTGTTTTTAGGCAGGGTCTCATTTGTAGTGTGCTGGGTATTCCAGACTGTTAGGCCCATGGACATTCAGGTGATTTTCCTGCCTCTGCCTATCATTTTGCTATATGAGTGCTCCCATGACACATGTTCACCACTGCGTCTGGTTTTCTTTTCTTTTCTTTTTTTTTTTTAATCCAGATTGGGTTCTAAGCATCTAACTCAGGTTATCAAGCCTTTGAAGCATGCATGTGTTTTTACCTAAGACGTCTCTCTAGCCCTATAAATATTTCAGAAACATGTTTGTATGTAGCGTTAGATTTTCTGAAACTTACATAAGGCAGAGAGTGGAATAGTAACATTCCTGTTAAGTATGTGTATGATGGTTTGAATGAGAATGGCCCCCATAGGCTTCTGTATTTGAATGTTTGTTCCCCAATTGGTGGAACTATTTGGGAAGATATCTTAGTGTTTCTATTGCTGTGATGAAACACATGACTAAAGCAACCTGGGGAGAAAAGGTTTACTTGGCTTATGTATCTTGAATCTTAGTCTGAGGGAAGCCAAAGCAGGAGCTCAGACTGTGGAAACCTGGAGTTGATGCAAAGGCCATGGAGCAGTGCTTATTGGCTTGCTCCCCATGGCATGCTCAGCTGCTTTCTTTAGCACCTATGACCACTAGCCCGGGTTAGCATCATCCACAGTGAGCTCAGCTTTCCACATTGATCACTAATTTTAAAAATGCCCCTTATTTGTAGCCTAATTAACTTAGAGGCAGTTTCTCAATTGAGGTTCCCTCTTCTAAGATGACCCCAGAGCTTCTCCCACTCTTTATAATCCTATATTATTTCTTATTACATACATTCCATACACTTTTGGGTTTTTTTTCATACATATATTTTCTCTTCGTACTCAAATGTTCTGTTTTGAAGTTCACAGTTTGTTTTAGTTGATCTAGTTGGATGTTACATTTTCATTTTATTCATTGTATTCTTTAATTCTAAAATTTTCGAGGCCTGAGAGACAGTCTCATTAGGAATCTCATTGTGGTTTTGATTTGGATTTTCCCAGTAGCTAAGAATACTGAACATTTTTCATGGACTTATTATTGTTAGTACTGTTTCTTTTAGAGTGCTCAGTTCATTTGCCCATTAGTTGATTGGATTCTTTTTCTTTGTTTTTTAAGTTCTTTGTTAATAGCTGACAAGGTTTCCTCCATTCTATTTTCTCATCCCTCTTGTAACAGTGGATCATAGACTTAAAGGAGAATCCAAAAGTATACTTTATGTTTTCCCCTTTTCTCTGTGTGTTTTAGCTATTTTTTCAATAAGTCATGCAGTGTTCTTATTGATTTTTCTCTATTATCATATATAATCATTTCATTCATTTCTAATTTCTGTTTTCCTATTCCTGATAATGTTAGAGTTAATTTGTTGGTCATTTTCCAGCATTTTTTAAAGGGTGGAAGCCGAAGTAATTATCTTAAGACCTTTAGTACAAAAAATTTTTTTTTAAATTTTTTATAATTTTATAAAATTATAAAAAATAAATATTTGTAATAAAGGTCTCTAGATAATATAAGCTAATCTTCAAGTACAGTTTTCTTTTTTTTTTTATTTTTAAAGATTTATTTATTTATTATATATGAATACACTGTAGCTGTCTTCAGACACACCAGAAGAGGGCGTCAGATCTCATTACAGATGGTTGTGAGCCACCATGTGGTTGCTGGGATTTGAACTCAGGACCTCTGGAAGTGCAGTCACTGCTCTTAACCACTGAGCCATCTCTCCAGCCCCTTCAAGTACAGTTTTAATTCAGTCTTTCAAGCTTTAATAAGTTGCTTTTATTTTATTCCACTAAAATCTTTATAAATCTGTAGTTTGAATTTTCTTTTCTTCCATGTATTATTTAGAATTATTTTTAAGAGTCTTATAATTTTTTTAGAGCCCTTTCTTTCATGGGTTTTTAATTTAATTCCATTGTGGTCAGAGAATGCAGTGTATGACCTAAATTATGTCTTTGTTTCTTTACTGTGCTGCTGGGATTAAATTTTTCTTAGCATGTTTTTTTTGTGGTCTAGAATATGGTCTATCTTGGCCTCTATTGTATTTCTTGGGTGTTTTCAGCTCCTGTCAAGTGCTGTACTTTGTTGTTTCTGTTTCTTCTCTGGTTAGCTTTATTTTGTCCACCTTAGGTAGGATTTAATATTTTAATACATTTTCATTAAAATATAATTATATCACTTTCTCCTTTTTGTTTTTCCCTTCCCTCCAACTTTGTTGAAAACTCTCACCCAACTCTCAAATGATAGCCTTTTTTCCTGTGATTATTATCTTTATACATACACATACAAATAGTAAAACATACAAAAATACAACTTCTGAGTTTCTTTTTGTTGTTTGTGCTTAAGGTTTTAGAGCTAACCTTTTGATTTGGATAACCAATTATGGGGCTCATCCTTGGGAGAGGATAACTTGCCCTGTCTGGGCAGTCATTAGCTGTTCTTTGCCAAGGGGTAGGACCAAGAGAGATTTCTCCCTTCTGCAGCAGCATATCTCTTAATATCGTCTTTAGTCATGCCTTGTTTATACAGTCATTTTTTCAGAGAGATAGTCTTATAGCAGACTTTCTGGTATTCTGAATTTTATCCTCTCCTCCCCCTCCCCATGTAATCTTCTTTTCGTTTAGCATTGCTTCCCTTTCATTGAGGCAGAGGTGTCATTCCTAAACCAGTTATATCCCACCACCCCTTTCCTTTTTCCTAAAGCTCAAGTGAAGTTCCATTTGCTGTAAAATTCATTCTCTACCATGGCAACAAAGTCTGTCATTACTGACATCCAAGTTCTTCTCTCAGACACCAGCTTGCACTACTTAAACAGTCGTTTTCTACCATGGAGGTTCTCCCCCTGCCCCCATCCCCTAGAATATATTGTATAGATTTTCTGGCTTCTGTCTCCTATGAAATAACTCTGTTCTCTTGCAATTTCCTTTGTGTCTCTTTCTTGCCTTTAAAAACAATCAGGGAAATAAAACCCACATTGGCCAATTTTCATATCTGTGGAACTTTTTTTTTCATTCTGTCACTTAGAATCTACTTCACTGTTCATTACTTATATTTCTCCTATTTTTGATTTTGGTGTCATTTTTGTCACTGAGTGTTTTTCTGTTAAACATTTTATTACATTACAAACACTATTTTTTCACTTCTCAGTTGTGAGAAATTAAGATAGTATATTTTCTAACCAATAAATTCATCTATAATCCAGTAATACAGTGCATGGGAAAAGCTAGTGAAATTATCAAAATTTTTATTTTAAAATTTTTCTTACTTTAAATTATGTGTTAACATACACACAGCTGTAGCATATATGCAGAAGTCAGAATGACTTGTAGAAATTTGTTCCCTCCTACTGTATGGGTCCCAGAGTTGAACGTTGGACATCAGGCTTGGTGGCACATGCCTTTACCCACAGAGCCATCTTGCTGATCCTTAAGTTATATTTTAGATTAGAATACATTTAAGATTATAGATTCTGTACAGCATTATGGATTATTCTTACCAATAGAATACCTAACTTGGTCAGTTTTACTAAAATTGAAGAATTAATCAAGGACTGAATTTGACTTATCTATAAAAGTAATGAACTGTAGAAAAGACACTGAAAATAGTTTGAATGATTTGACAAAACTGTGTACTCTTAGTGAAGGAAGATGTATAATAGTCAATTAGTCTTGCTTAGTTGAATCAGAAACTATGCACATAGTGACAGTAACCAACGTTAACATGAGGAGGAGTTCAGATTTCCTCTCAGGTTAGGAGTTTCTTCTGTGATACCCACAGCTATCTTGTCCATGATTTTATTTTTAAGAATTCAAGTTAAATTAAGAAGCAGCAACAAGTATCTAGCAGATAATCATACTTCTTTTAAACAACTTAAAAACTCCTGATAGTTGCAAAATTATGTTTATTTATGCTTTTTGATGAAAATAGGTAAGGTATTTTACATGATTCTCTGCTTTGTCCACCTTATTGATTGGCAGTTTCCCATTCTGTATTCTATTATCTAGACAAAATTGTGAATGGGAGTTGCTGTGTGTGTGGCAGTATTTGGATACCAACTTACTGTTTGCAAAGATATTTTGGAGTGTGGTATTCTTTTGACTTTTATTGACCTTTCAAGGAAGGGAATCCCTGTCAGAGATATCAATGAGTATATGGAATCGTAAGGATTTTCTGCCAGTAGGAAAGAAGGAGCCAAAGAAGGGGTGGCTAAGCGAGCAGAGAAGTGCATGGTGTTTATGTATGCTCAGCCTTTGCACAGCTAGGTTACTTGTACCATGGTACAGGCATTTAGAGCACACAGAAATACTCATATTCTTTTGGGTCCTTGAAAGTTAGGACAATGTATTTAAGAATGTGAGGTTGGTGATAACATGTAAATGTGTTTTCCTCTAAGGAAAATAAATGTCGACCTTTAGCATGGAGAGTTGGGAGGAACCCTTTAGTTATGTAGGAGTCTTACAAGAAATGCTGACTGGTGTTTCTGTAATGATTTCACCCCAATTCCAGGAGGTGTAAGTCATGTGTGATTATTAGGTAATTGCTCTAGGCCTGCCTTTGCCCTTACTTGGCCATGCAGCCTCCCATTGCATGCCTGTTCTTGTTTGTATTTGTCAGTTGACCTTTCCACACACTGAGGAGGGGATCCCCAAACCCCACACACAAGAAAATGCCTTCATCGCATGTCTGCCATACTTTAGGAAAGTCTTTTAAAGACTTGTTTGAAGTGCTTGGATCTGAGTGATGTTCCTCAGGTACACAGCAGGGCATTTATGTTAAGGAAGAGCTAAAGCAGTTGGTCATTTGTTTCTAGGTGGAGCATTTCTAGCTGAACAGCTTAAAAACTAGCTTTTGTCCCATTCAGTAAAATAGACTGAGTGATCAAATAAAGAAAATATATTGAGAAATTGATGTAAATATGTTTTAAATTGATATAAAGAAAATGTATTAAAAGATGAATGTAAAAAAAGATTAATACATTTAAGACAAATTCTTTAAAACATTTTAAAATATTTTAGTCAAAGTATGACAGACATGAGATGAAGACATTTTGTTGTGTGAGGGATTTGTGGAGCTTCCCCAACCCTCAGCCCCCAACCCCAGTCTGTATGAAAAAGTCAATTGGCAAATGTTTCACAGACCAGTCAGCTTTTCTGTTTGCTTTCTACGGCATATAAATGTATATGTATGCATTTATGTAATAATTAGACTCTCCTAATCTGGAGGTGAGATCATACAATCTTTTTCTTGTCAGTAGAATATGAACAGAACTCATTTTGAGTCAAAGATAGAGTATGGTTTTGATTTTTTTTTCCCTGTCCTGATATTTTCAGTGCTATATCTCATGGGATTTTTGGACCTAGATTTCCCCAAATGACCAGATAAAAAGTAATTACAATAATTGTTCCCTCCCATTATGAATTACTGACTTGTTTAAGGAAGGAAATTGAATATTGTACTATTCGTCATACTAGTGAACTTTATATTATTTTGTACAGCAAAGTAAATATTGTGTTTTATATCAGTATACACTGGCATTGAGTCGGTCTTTGAATAGTGGATTTGTGCAGTTATGTTTCTTCCACATTCTGGGATATATGCTCTCTGTGCTGCCACAGGAGAGCTAGATTGACACAGTCTCTACATTCCTAGGTAGGGACATTTTCTTTGGGAAGGTAGCTGGAGAGCGGGCAAACAAGCAAGTGATGGCTAATCATGCTATTTTGGGAAATTCTTACCAGTGTGCTGTATACTTATCAAAATTTATTTGTAGTTTACCTTACTAGAAATTTGCTTGGCACTATTTATACTAAATAGTATCAGATATCACTAATAATAATACTGAAAAATGTACTCTTTAATTCTCTTTTGCAAGTAGAGATAGTGAAGTTTATCTCGTCATTCATGTTATTTAGCAGAAGGGTTCTTTTGTTTGGTTTTGGTTTTGTACTGATTTACTGATTGTGGAGCTTGAGCTCTTGGTCATTTTGTCTCTCTTATACATTACTGTATTATTTCACTCAGGAATGCAAACAAACATGAAATAATTATCTCCTAATTATCTTCCACATATATCAGTGGGTAAAGACTGAATATTTTACTGTTAAATAGTGGTAATAAGTACAATTTTAAAACTTAGACAAATGATAGACTAGCACTTAAAAGCTAGTTTAATAGAAAGTTGAGGTGGAATTTTCATGTGGCATTATAGTAGTTCCCCCATATAAATGGCCAGATGTTTTGTTAAACAAAATGTAAATTATTAGAATGAAATGTAAAAAGATAGAAACCTGCACAGGTAGTTAGTATGTGAAATAGAAGAAACTATCAAGCAAGTTGTCAAGGGCAGCCTTTCCTGGTGGATAGAGTGTACTACTGAAATTATGATACAGTGAGAAGCTCACCTACCTTTTAGTATCCTTCTGCAAGCCCATAATGGCAATCTAGACACATCAGGCAGATCCAAATTTTGAGAGATTCTATGATATTTTGGACTAGAACTTGCAAAATTGTCCAGTTTATGGAAAGAAAAAAATAAAGACTGAGAAGCTATCATAGAACACACTAAACACACAGTGTTTTGGAACAAAGAACAGCCATTAGTGAATAAACTGGGGAAGTATGGGTAAAATCGGTAGCTTAATAATGTTGTAACCAGTGTTAATGTACTGACTTATACGCATGCACCAAACAGGTAAAATACTGTATAAATGAGAGGCAGCTAGATGAAGGCTATCCTGAAACTCTGTTTTATAAGAACAGCACTTCGAGTCAAATAAAAAAATAATAAATAAGAGACACACCGGAGGCTAAAATGTTGTGAGAACCTGGGCTTGCTTCTCAGCACCCACCTGGCAGCTCACCACCAACCTTCCGTAACGCGAGTTCCAAGAGATTCAACATCCTCTTCTCTCTTCCATGATCATTGCACACATGCAGTATACATATCTACATGCAGGCACTTATGTATAGACATAAAATTGAAAAAAAAAACACTTTAAATAGGGAAGCAGGACACAGATAGGGTCATCTCTTTCAGAATTAAATAATTCTTTGGTGGCTTTGAGTTCTCAAGGATAAAGTGTAATCTCTTTCCATTTATTTCATTTTATTTTTTTTTAAATTGGAAGGCTTTTTTAAAAAGTATTTATTATGTATATATGATGAGTACACTGTTTCATCTATCTTCAGACACTCCAGAAGAGGGCATCAGATCCCATTACAGATGTTTGTGAGCCACTATGTGGTTGCTGAGAATTGAACCCAGGACCTCTGGAAGAGCAGTCAGTGTTCTTAACCACTGAGCTATCTTTCTAGTTCCCTCTTTTCATTTACAAGTTGTTTGGATGTGAAGTGAGTGAGTGAGGGAGTGCGCGCATGCATGTGCGTGTGCGTGTGCGCACGCGTGCATGGGATTCTACTGGGGGCTAAACCCTAAGTAGACACTCTGCCACTGAAGCGTAAATCCTACCCATTAAAGTTTCAAAAAGCAAAGTAAAATAGTAATATGTGAAGATTTTTGCCTTCAAAGTGGTCATGCTATAAAATTTATGTAACTAAATGTTGGCTTTAATGATGAGGTTTTAAATTAGTAACAAGTGTATTTATTGGTGTTTCTTATAATAACAAACTACCTAAAACTTTCTCAGTAGTCTTAATTTATATGCTCAGATTTGTGAAAAAAAATGAAATAAATTTATTTAGAAAGCTCTCCAAGAATATGTTAATGAGAGAAAGCAAGATGCAAACAGGTAAATCCCTGTACTCAGTATGCAGAGACAGGCAGATCTCTGTGAGCTTGAGGCCAGTCAGGTCTACATACAGAGTTCCAGAACAACAGGAGTTCACAATGAGACTCTGTCTCAACATAAAACAAAACAAAAACTTGTTGTTTGCATTTGTGACTAGTTTTGAAGAATCTGAGAAGTTTATTTTTTTGCTTTTTGTTTTCTTTGTTGTGTGGGGTTTTTGTTTGGTTTTGTTTTTAGTTTTTCAAGTAAGGATAAATTATTTTAATTCTGTGGGTTTTTTTCCCCTATAACTATAAATACATATCATACTCTCTTGAGAGTTTCTAACTATGAGATACTGTGACTCTACTCAGGTAAGCTGCAGTCCTTCAGTTTTTCTCACTGCTATAATTTGCTTCTGGAATGGCTTCCAAAAGCCCATGTGCTAAGGGTTTTCTCTTAAGGGTGACACTGAGAGGTAGTAGAACCTTTAAGAAAGTAGGCTGGTATGGTGGCTTCTAATCACTGACAGTGTGCTTTTCCAGGAGACTGGCGGGCCTTGGTCTCTTCCTCTGTCTCCCTTTTGCTTCCTGCTCATGAAACAAGGCCTTTGCCCTGCTATGTATGTTCTGCCATGAGTTGTTTGACCAAGGGCCCAAAAGGTGTTGTGCTAACCAATCATGGACTGAAGGTTCTAAATTTTTTATTAAAAACAAACTATAGGTTTATGGTGTTGGGTATCTGGCATAGTAACAGAAAGCTATCACACCTACTAATCTTAAGGAGAAAATGCAAGTAATTATAATGTAATTACTACTCTCAGTAAACTACTTAGAAAACAGGCAAGAAAATTTTACTCAGCTATATTGCATGTATGTATGTATGAGCTGGTCCCCATGTTGCCATTCTTACTCTCATTTCTTTTCATCAGACTCTTCCTTGTGGTATCTCTTTAGAAGATACTCTGATTCATCTTGAATTTCAATAGGTAAAATACCAGGTGACTCCAGCTATTGAGATAGTGAGACTATGCTGGGATGGATAAAGCCATAGTAGTGTGCTGAGTCACAAAAGAGTTGCTATAGCATAAAGCAGAAAAAAGGCATAGACAAGGTAGGGGTGTATCTGTGTAACTGCAAAAGCACACACCTTATAAGTCATGTGCATTCCTAAGACTACATATTAACAGTATTTCACCATTAATAGCTAAAGTATTGCTCAGGAGTATTAGGTCTCATCATCTGCTGTAGCAATTGATACTTACAATAAGCTGTGAGTGTGTAGATATGAAGGTCTGGCCTAACCTACTTTGTTTGCTGAGACGTCATGTCTTCATTCTCAGCTTTTATCTACATGCATTTGTTGTGAACTCCAGTGTCGCTTGCATTTGTTAGGATTTTATGGAAGATAATAGTATCTATTGATTTAGAGGCAACCACAGGTTCTCCTATGAAGGAAACCAAGTCCCTTTAAAAAAGAAATGGGATACTTAATTTTACTCTTTTTGGTTTGCTTATTTGATCTAATTTTAGAACTTGGGCTCTTTGCCACACAGTTAAGAGTGTTGAATAAGTGATATGTTGGAAAATTCTTATGATTCAAATACTTAGCGCCATTTAGTGCTTTTTTTTGAGTTGTAACTTAATATTCTAAAATATCAGAGAAATATAGCTTATTCTTCAGGCCTTTAAGAAAGTTCTTGGTTTATGAAAATACATATTCTTGGAGCATTGTTGGTTACTTTATTTTTTTAAATTAAGTAGTCAAAGTCTGGTAAAAGGTCAACTACTAATCGTGCTTAAAATTGATTGTGAGGCAGCCAGGACAGTCTGATGTATAGCCAAGGCCTAATGCTTTTCCTCCCCTTCTCATTGCCTTTTGGTGGGAGGAAAGAAAAAAAAACTTTCCTAATCAAAACACAGTGTGTGTGTGTGTGTGTGTGTGTGTGTGTGTGTGTGTGTGTGTGTCTGTGTGTGTCTGTGTGTGTGTCTCTGTGTGTGTGTGTGTCTGTGTGTGTGTGTGTCTGTGTGTGTGTGTGTCTGTGTGTGTGTGTCTGTGTGTGTGTGTCTGTGTGTGTGTGGTGAGTGTCAAGCATGTTTCCATATTTGTGTTAAATCCTCCCATAAGGACAAGTTGGCTGAATGAATATTGGT
Source organism: Grammomys surdaster (assembly GCF_004785775.1). Taxonomy (NCBI): domain Eukaryota; kingdom Metazoa; phylum Chordata; class Mammalia; order Rodentia; family Muridae; genus Grammomys; species Grammomys surdaster. The sequence continues at coordinate 3,660,587 of NW_021604629.1, read as the reverse complement.
AATAAAAGGAGAAACTGAGAGGTTTCAGAGAAGGAAATAAGCAGAGTCTGAGTAAACCAGATCAACTTGAAAACCGTCTATTTCACATGTGTTTCACCCATTAGCTCTCTGTGTATGTATTTCATTTCTGTGAGCCAGTTCCATATCAGCTGGTGGATGATATCATCTGTCAATTGGTGGATGATAGTTACTGATGTTGCTTAGCATTATGAAAACAGTTTCACTCCAGTGAATTCAGTATCTATAGTTTACTTGTTGTTTCCAGTTTAGACATTACATTTGAAGTCAGTGAGTCTTTTAAATAAAGAAAACAAAACAAACCCCTCCAGAAACCTAAGCTGCATTGTTGGGGCTCTTTAATGTTGCACACCAGTATAAGTACTTATACTTTGTGACCATTAATTACAAATATACTCATTGCAAAAGACAAGAGGAAGAGGTATGTATACTCAGTCTTTGTTAATATAAAGTTTAGAAAACATATTGCAAATCAGAGAATTAGGCAGAGACCACAGATTTATGTAGTTGAATATATTATTAATACAGCCACTTTAATTTTGATCCTAGGATTTCCCTCTTAACTATGTTACTGTGTAACATTATTTCTGTATGACAGTGTATATCCCTAAGCATTGCAAAGTATCCGCTGGCAGGATATGAGCTTGAAAGAGCTGGTTGTTCTTTTTTTTAGTAGCCTTTTCATCCCCTGCAGATGTGACTTTCACAGAGGAAGGGGTGTGTGTGTGTGTGTGTGTGTGTGTGTTGTCCCCAGTAGATGATCAGTAGTAGAAATAAAAAACAGTCATTTGTTAAAGTAATTTACATATAGAAATTGTTTAACTGCTTAAAAGTATAATGGCTTAGGAAGCCAGGGCAGGAGAATTGTGAGTTTAAAATCATTCTGAGCAGTTATAAAACCACCTTTTAAAAGTCCATTATTTCTGTTCTAGAAATTAAAAATAACTTGTTCAACCATTATTTCAGACTTTACAGGAAACAGACTTTTAGTTTTTTTAAAACTGGAAGATGAAAATTGATGGTGATTGTCTTACACAGATGGCGTTAGAAAGACATTGGATGCATGGTTTAAGCAACTATTTCCTATAGAGTGGGAAACACTTTTGTAAGTACTTTCTTCTAAAGCACACATCAGAAATATACATTTTCTGATTACATTTCAAGGTTTGATATTAAGCCAGAACTTAGTTTCATTGTGCTAAAATTTATTTTAAAGATTAGTATTTTGTTGAAGAATTTGAGTCCTGTCCTGCCTAACTCTTGACTTACTGCATTTTGTTGTTGTTGTTTGTTGTTGTTGTTGTTATACTTGAGTCCCTATTGTTGTCTGGAATGCAAAAAGAACTTCCAGGAAGGACATAAATCTTACTTTAAAATGTACAAATAAGAATAGAGTCATCAGTCAGTGACTAAGAATGCTGAATTCAATTTGCTGATGTTAAAATTGTCTAATGTCCTGTCCTTCAGTGTAACTAACATTTGGCATTCAGTATCTGTAACTGTGGTTGAGGTGAAAGAAAAGGTAAATTCCAACAATGAATCAGAGCAGCAATTGAAAGAGGCTTTCTTTGTTTAACTTGTTTTGTAATAAGATCAGTTGTCTCAGTGAATAACAGTTGTAGAGAAACTGCACGTTGCACGTTGCACATTGCTTTGCAAGATGAAAATTCTTCTCATTCATCATGAATTCCAGAAAGAGGACTTTTGACCAGAAGTATTATATTCCTTCCTTCCTTCCTTCCTTTCTTTTTTTGTTTGTTAGTTTAAACTAAATACTTTTCATTCTTTAGAAATTCTATAGCATCACAGCTTTCCTTTTATCCCTGAGAAGAGTCCTATTGTGTGGTTATTATTAGGGAAAGTGTGACTAGTGCCCCAGTGTGTCTTGTAAGGCAGTGTCACTAAGTTCAAATAGATCTTTGTAGTTCTAAGAGGTCACCAGTCTTCATCCACTCTTCCTCTCTCAATAATCACACATAATTCTGTTGAGACTGCAAAGTTTATAAAAAAGTGAAAGTCATGAGTTAAACTGCAAAAAACAGAGCTGAATAATGGGCCTGTTTGTATTTTAAACTTCCATTAAGTTGAAATGCAAATTAGAGTATAAGGTTTGATTCTTACCGTTTGAATTGCTTGTTCATGTGTCAATACTGTGAAAGCAAAACCCTCCCCAAACTGAGCTTTGGACTAACTGAACTGCTTTGTAACTCTCTGGTTTGAGAATTTATTTAATTTCTCTAAGATTGAGTTTCCTGTCTTTAAAGCCTCCCTTCCCCCTGCTTTGCTGCTCTCCCTCGTTGATGCCCTTCCCCTGCCCTCTCCCATCTAGTCTCTTCTGTTCCTTTAACATCCTCTCACCTCTCCAATCCTTCTTTTCATTCTTTCCTGCAGTCTATTGAACCCAGGGCCTCATATCAGCCAACTGGCTTTCTCTCATTAAGCTATACTCAAGCCCTAAAAACTCCTCCACTTCTAATTCAGCTTCTCTCCTCTGATGGAGAAGAGATGGACACTTTCCACATTCCTAAGACTTTTAAGATCTATTAGGGAAAAGTAATTGTTTAGAAAGGAATAGGTGCTACTGTTGTGTAACTGTGTAATAGTGTCTCTGCTCTGTTAAGAATTCAAAATGAATTTGAGTGAATTAAGTCTGAAGGCTGATTAGGAGTTTTTCATTATGGAGAGACTGACAGTGGTAGTGAGCAGACCAAAGCAAAGTTGTGAGAAAGATGGAAAGTTGCTCAATGAGACTAGAGCTGACTGGATCCGGGAGGTCAGTCAGGGAATGGGGGATAGTTGGGATGGAAATTGCCATTTTCTAAATTCATGAAGCCAGATAGTGGAGGCTTAAAAGTTGTGAGGTATCTGTATTTGAAGTAGGAGGCAATAAGAAACCATTGTAATTTTTAAAAGACATTTATTTATTTATTTTATGTGAGTACACTGTAGCTGTCTTCAGACACACCAGAAGAGGGCATTGGATCTCATTACAGATGGTTGTGAGCCACCATGTGGTTGCTGGGAATTGAACTCAGGACCTCTGGAAGAGCAGTCAGTGCTCTTAACCGCTGAGCCATCTCTCCAGCCTGAAACCATTTATTTGCTTGTTTTCTTAAAAGAAGACTGGGTTCAACTATGATACCCTTGAACTACTGTTTCTCTTGTCTCTACTTCCCAAGTGCTAAGATTATAGACATGTATCATACCCAAACCATTATAGATTCTTACACAAGAAAGTAACACAACATGATGAAACTTTTTGGGGGTAAATTTGGAAAACACTATTTTGGGTTTTTTTTTTTATTGATTTATTAATCATCATCTGGCATTGTAAATCAGTAACCAGTTATTAAAGATTTCACATGTTCTGCTGCATTTAACTGCCTTACATAGTATGTGGCCATCTACTTTATATGTGTAAGTAGTATTATTTTCTGTTTGAGACTGTAATATATTTTTATATATTATAAAATAGAAATTATTTTAGATATAAAAATATATATATACTGTACAATATATTTTCTGTATGACTGTATAATATATTTTTAACAAATATAAATATTTTTAATCAAAGTTATATTCAAATGAGTATTTTGTGTATAGTTGTGTTTGCTTGATATATTGTTGTCTACCTAATGTCAGTTTGTTTATCACAAATTGGAAAAAAACAGTGTGACTGCAGAAATATCAGAGTGAAAATATGTCTTAGAATCAAAGCTACATGGTATTTTCATAAATAACTGCAGCAGCATCAGGGTCTAGAACAGTTGGAGTCTCAATTAACATTACTTGCAAATAATTGAAGCAGTAAAGAAGGTAGGAAGAGTTTCAGGCTTTAATATTTGAAATTAGCCAAAAACAATAAGAATAATTACTAAGAGAAAATCAAATCTGTGTATTCCTAGTAATCATTTAGTAAAAATGTAGTGTTTTTTTTTTAGTTTTCATTTATTTATTTATTCATGCATGGATGCGTGCATGTATGTGTGTTTGTGTGTATAGGTAACTTGATAGTTTCTTACTTCAGATCTTATGTCTTAAACTGGGGTAGTAAACCATGCTTATTCTCCCCAAGTCCCAGGGTGGTTGTAAGAAACAAGTGAAAGACACTGTATTTTAAGTTGACTTAAAGTATTATGTAAATTTGTATTTCTCAAATGCATTTGGTAGTACCATTATTTCCTCTTCTATGCTTTAAATGTGTACTCTGGAGTTGAACCTTTAGAAACTTGAGCAGTGGTGGTGTGGTACTGGGAGGAGTGCCAAGTGGGAGGTAAGTTGTGAAGACACAGACCCTCTGGAATGGGTTGACTCTGTTATCCAGGGAGGGCTCTGTGGGAATAGACTGATGACCACTTTCTGTCTGTCTTACTCCTTTGCTCTTGTACTTTCAGCCATGCACCTCTGTCAGAATTATAGCTTCTAATTCTTAATCCTTTACCTTTGAGAAGCAAATTTCTCAAGCAATCAGGAAAATAAACATAAGAAGTAGAACTAATAATAATAAAATAATAAATAATAACAAATAAGTAAAGCACAAATTCATTTAGAATGATTGTAGATAAATAGCACAGAGATACAAGATAAAAAGTAAGAGATATTAAGAATAATGAAGGCAGGATCAGAAGAGAGGGGCCAGTTTACATCTTATAGTTCTGTTCTTTCTTCAAAGAAAAATAAACACCTTATTATATGAGCTATGGATGACAACTTATGTACTTTTCCAGGCTTTGATCTTCCTCATAAAGAGTGCTAGCTCCTTGCCCTCAAGCACGTAGCCCTCTGCTCTACCACACTGGCCCAGGTTTGATGCCGTACAGGCCAGAGGCTGGCCCTGTTGGAACTTCCTCACCAGATAGCCACTGACCTTGACATTCTTTCCCTTTTCTTCATATTTCTTCTGAATTTTGGTTGTTTTCTTATTTAAAAGCCCTTCCTCCTCAAGCATTAGCATGATCTCTTCTTAGCCCAGGGGCAGTATCTAATTGGACTCTACCTCTGTTAGCAGGGTGTGCTGTCAACGAGCAGAATAAAAACCCAGGTGTTGGTGCAGGCCAGCTTGTCACTGAATACATTGTAGACAGCCACCGTGATCCTGGGTTGGTTGGTTTTTGTTTTTTGTTTTTTGTTTTTGTTTTGTTTTGTTTTTTTAAAAGCACAACACACAACACACAGAGCCCCAGGAGAATTCCCCACATCCAGTCTCAGGGCATGATATTTTTTTGTCTCCTCAAACTCAGACTGTATGTGTGACCCAGGCCAGTCTTAGTGTTGTCAGCCCCAGCTCACACTTCTAGTTCTTGTGCTATGGAGGGGCTTGTTTTTGTCCCCAGTTGACCCAAGAGATGTCCTTTGCTTAACACTGGCTGGAAAGGGAAAGAACAAAGCTTTACAATCTGGGTTTTAGAACACAGCCATCTTTTCTTAAAGGAATTCTTGATCCACAAATGAGAGGATCTAAAAAAGATACACACTGTATTTTTCCAAAGGTGAAGAAAAACAAAGAGACCTCAAGTTGGTGATGTACATGGAGTCCCAAAAAAGGATAAATAATAATACGTTATAATTTGTTATAGCTAATATTTATTTATAGAATTTTATGTTCCAAGTATCCTAACATGTATTACCTCATTTATTTTTTTCTGTAATCTTTTTATAAAAAGAAAGCAGATAGGCATCTACTTCTTTGTTTCTTTTAAACATTTTTTAAAAATTCATTTTATGGATGTAAATACATTTCATCTCTCTTCATGCACACCAGAAGAGAGCGTCAGATCTCATTACAGATGGTTGTGAGCTACCATGTGGTTGCTGGAATTGAATTCAGGACCTCTGGAAGAGCAGTCAGTGTTCTTAACCACTGAGCCATGTCTCCAGCCCCTTCTGTAACCTTTTAGATAAAGCACTGCCTTTCTTCCTATTTCAAAATTGAGTGGACTGAAGTGCACATAAATTAAATAATTTACCTAAGGCCTCACAACTAGGATTTAAATAATGTATATATTTTCTCCAAGTACTAGAAATTGAGAGCAAGACTGTATACTTGCTAAACAAGCATGCTGTGACTTAGCTGTATCACTAAGGTCATTAAAAAAAAAAACTCCAAACCAACCAACCAACCAAACAAACAAACAAACAAACAAAACTTACCACCACCAATAAAAAGTTTTACTTTGAGACAGTGTCTTACAAGTTATCTTGACTGTTCTTAAACCCACCCTATAGCTCAGGTAAGCATTGAATTTATAGTCTCACTCCCTAAGTAGCTGGGATTGCCAACTATGTCACTAGGCTTGGTTTAGCACATTCAAAGTTGGGCACTTTTCTTTATCAAAGGATTAAGAATTAAGAGAAATCCATTAGTACTGTGGAGAATGTATGCTAAGATTTTAAAAATTATGATAGTGTCTTTGAACAGATTTAGTCTAAGAATATGAAAAATTCATGTACCATTTAAAATTCTTTCTTTTCTAGAAACAAAAGGAAGTGGCAAAGAACTAGAGCCATGAGTGAGGGAGACTCATTAGTACTGAAACTCTGAGTAAGAGAAGCACTAAGAGGCATTTGGCTTGAGAACGTCACAGAAGTTTTAATTGGTAATTCACCAGCATTTCACATTAAATATTGCAGAAAGTGCAAAGTGGAATAAATTTTCAAGTAGCACTTGTCATGACTACTTAGTTTCCCACTGACCCCAAGGAGAGTGACCTTTGGGGGCAGTAGGCTCACTTATTTGCTCAGTTCTGCATCTTTGCTGTACTTGAAGTTCCTGGACCACTGTAGGATCTCATTAAATATTTGACTAAGAAATGAGTCAAATAATATTTTAAATTATGTTTTAAAAATATTTATTAGTTGTAGTCTCTATTATTTAACTTATCAAACAAAGTTCCAGTAGTGTCATACTAAATGAAAGCTTTTAATATTTGTTTTATGGTTTGGTTTCTGGAAATACTTATGAAATTGAAATAAAATATACTTGATTATAAAAGTATAATACTGAAAACATGCTGTAAGAAGCAATCTCACAGAAACAGCAGTGCTTTGTAAGTTTAATGAGACTTTAGAAGTGGCTAGTGACAGAGCTCAGGCTTGCACCCTGGACGCTCTTCCTCATCTCAAGCTCAGCACTGCCAATTAAAAGCAGTAATAATTTAAAAGGAGGAAGACTCTGTTCATTTCTTTCTTCTTAATAAGTTACAAGTTTGACGGTTTTTTAAATTTTGTTTTCAATATCCTTAATAGGCTTTTGTTGTTGTAAGGAATAATCTCATAGTTGGTTTTTTTGTTTTGTTTTGTTTTGTTTGTTTTTGTTTTTTGAGACAGGGTTTCTCTGTGTAGCCCTGGCTGTCCTGGAACTCACTCTGTAGACCAGGCTGGCCTCAAACTCAGAAATCCTCCTGCCTCTGCCTCCCAAGTGTTGGGATTAAAGGCGTGCTCCACCACTGCCCAGCAGGAATAATCTCATAGGTTTTGAAAGACTGTAGTTTCTATAGCAGATTAAAGTAATTCTGCTTTCCTGATTTTACCTTTTCTGTTTTTTCTTTTCACTTATTTCTGTTTTTTGAGCACTACAGATTTTATTTTCCCCAAAGATGTTTTCACTAATTGATACATGTTAGATTGTAGCTCTTCTCATCTGTTGCTGAATGGGTACTTTACACTTCGATGCATTTTTTATCAGGAGTATAAGTCATGGAAAAGCTAGATGTGTTTGAGAAATTAGGATTTATTCTTAACATATATGGAATGTGACACTTCAGTTTGTAGCCACAAAGTCTCATTCAGGTTTAGCTTCTTTTTTTTTTTTTTTTTAAATTTTTATTGGATGTTTTATTTACATTTCCTATGTTGTCCCCTTACCCCATCCCCCACCCACCCAGGAACCCCCAATCCCCTCACCCCTCCTCCTTCTTCTCTGTGGATGTAACCTCTATCTACCCCCCCACTCCCACCTCCCCACCCTCAAAATTCCCACCCCCTGGGGCATCCAGCCTTCATGCAGTCAAGGTTCTCTTCTTCCACCTATGCCCAGCAGGGCCCTCCACTCTTACATATTCAACTGAAGCCCTGGATCCCTCCCTAAGTGCTCCCAGGCTGGTGGTTTAGACCCTGGGAGCTGTGGTTGGTTGGTATTGTTGCTCCCCTCATGGTGCCGCAAATCCTTTCAGCTCTCCTTCAGTCTTCACTCTAACTCCTCTATTCAGAACCCCACTGATTATTGGATATTAGCCCAGAACCTTGAAATGCCCAAGATGCAACTCACAGGCCACATGAAGCCCATAAAGAAGGAAGACCAAGTGGGGGTGATTCGGCAACAAAATACTCAAGGGAGCAAATATGGAGACAAAGTGAGGGACAGAAACTGAAGGAGGGGCCGTCTCAAGACCACTCCACCTGAGTATCTATCCCATGTGCAATCACCAAAGGTAGATGCTGATGTGGAAGTCAGGAAGTGCATGCTGATAAGAGCCTGATATGGATATCTCCTCAGAGGTCTTCAAGAGTCTGACATACTCAGAGGCAGATGCTCACAACTAGCCATTGAACTGATCATGGGGTTCTCAATACAGGTTTAGCTTCTTAAAACTAGAAGCTTTACACAATTCAGAATAAGTTTTGTCATTCAAATTCAAAGGAAGTTTAAGTAAAATTTGTAATTGGTTTCTTTTAAATAAATAGATTTTTTTTTTTACCTTGGATAAAACTTTTCATTTCTTTCAAATATTTTTAAATTTTTCATTATGTACCTGCATGTATGTTCAGGTATCTGCTGATGCAAGAAGAGAACCTTGACTCTCCTGGAGCTAGATTTACAGGTGGTTTCAGCTGATGGACACGGGTGCTGGAAACCAGAGTAGGGTCTTCTGCAAGAGAGAGATGTTCTTTTAACTACTGAGCCATCCTTCCAGTCTCTAAAAATTCTTTTCAATTAATTTTTTTAAAAATTATTATTGTGTGTTCATGTGGTATATGAGTGTGATTACAGGTATGGGCCTAATATGCTATATGCACTCTCTTTTGCTGTCCTGGGTTCTGGGGTGAACACACGTCATCAGGCTTACACAAAAGCTTTTTCTATTGGGCACTCACTGGCCACTTGATAGAATAATTCCTCATTCTCCTCCTCTTCTTTTTTCCTTTGTATTTCTAATTGTGAAAAGAAAACATCTGAAATAGATCTCTTTAACTAAATTTTGTTCTTTGTATAAAGTCTAATCACAATTATATCTTTCTACAGAATTATTCCTAGCAAAGCTCTAGAGTTATTGGCACAACAGAAAAAAGTTATGCATTCAGTACATATGGTGTGAAAGAAATAAATTCTTGTTCATTATGGTATTGGGAAAAAACCCTGCTGTATTGTGATTTGAGTACTATGCAGTTTTACAGAAGCCCAGGTTACTCTACAGTTACTGTAATAACCAGTTCCTAGCATCCATGTACACCAAGAAATCATCCTTACTCTTTAAATGAAATACATGATCACTTCTAAAATACCTCCTTCCTGGGAAAGTTTTTACCCTTCATTTAGAATTTGAATAATTTGTATTACTAAATTAGGTGCTACTGAAAAATCATTTAAAATAATTTTGGATTAAAGTTAAAATTAGCTGTTAAATTTAAAACAATCATTTTTATGCCAGGATAAATTAAGTTTAAAATCCTTATTAAATAATTGAAAACAATTGCATAGAAATAAAGCCAGTGTAATGTGCTTGTAAAAATCTTAATGCCTTAATCATTTGCAGTGGTGCATGGGTTGCTGGTCTTTCTTAGTGGAATAGGCTATTATCATTTAAAATAGGAATTAAGGTTAAATTTATCTGTTCACAGTTTTTATAACTGAACTGTATTTATGTATCATTTCAGGATAAAATAACATCTTGAGAAGCTCATCCATTTTCTTGACTTTTGTTAAATATTTAATAGGATCTGTCAAATAGTCAAAAGATTTCTGATGGAAGCAGCAAATTCAAGTGCCCAAGGCCTTGAGAGAGAACTCTGTGGTTAAGAGAGCTTGCTGCTTTTTCAGAGGATCCTGGTTTGATTCCCTGCAGCCATATGGCAGCTCAAAACAGTCTCAGTTTCAGGGGATCTGATGCTTTCCTCTGGCCTTTGGGTACACAAGGCACACAGACATGCAGGCAGGCAAAACACCCATACATGTAAAGTAATACACACATATGTACACACACACACATGCATAATGCACATATGTACTGTGATCCTAAAGATCACTATTTGTTTAATTCTTAATATGTTTAGTTCTTAATATGTTGGAAATTGAATTTTGTGATACTAAATTTTAATTTTGGGACTTGTGCCATTGGCATCTTAAAGTATTATAAAACTTTGGAATCATGAAATTAAATTTTCTTAAATTTTATTGTGATCATTAATTTTCCACTGTGGATTCATTTTTTCTTTGTACATACATATTTACCTTGAATCTTGAAGTAATGGCATCTAATTAAAACCAAATGTATACATATCTCCTTAATTTCTATATAATATAAAGGTAAGTGTTATTTAAAACAATTTCTGTTGTGATTAGAATAGCTACTGAACACAGAAATGATGAACTGTATAAAGTTTATGAAGTTATGTTCACTGATAATATAGTGACTGTCAGTATTTCTCCTTTAGTGTCTAGTAAGTGACACCTTAGAGTGGTGGAAGACTGAAGATCTGTAGGATTTCCTCTTTGCCAGGGTATTTTTAAGTAGAGAGATGTTTTATTTGTCCTCATGTTTATAAAACGCATCTGGAAGAATAAAATCACATCTGGTTCATGGATTTCCTTCATGGAGATGTTCCAAATTCAGCGTCAAGATTAGAGCTTGTACTCATGGGTTTGCAGAATCTTGTGTGGAATTTGAAGTATTTTGTTTGGAAGTAGTTGGGGGAAACAATTGATTCAGATGTTTTTGTTGAGTTCTAATTTTAGATGTATTTGTCTCTTATTACAATTAAAAACACTTCATGCTTTATAGTATATTCAAGGCACATTCATATAGTATAAACACTGTTTATATTTGACAAACTGTTTTAGATGACAATTCTCAGCCTAGTTTTATGACAGAGAGATAAATTGTTAAACTTACCAGAGTGTGATCATTGGTAACCATAAACACTATTAGAGGTTTATTTCTCATGCATAATGTGTAAACTCAGTTATTCTGTCATACTTCCTTGATGCCGTTTCAAAGCAGCAACAGTTGCTTTTTAATTGTTATGTTCTGAATGTCTTCCCAAATGACATGTATAATTTGAATTCTCAGAGTATGGTGATTTCACAGAGTGTTTTAGTCTTTTACCATGGCTGACAAACATCTTTGTGCCTGAATGGAATCAGTCCCTGGAGTAGCATAAAGTAGAAGCATTTATGGGCTCAATCCAAGAAGCATGCAAACTAAAAATAATATTGTCAAACTTTTATGAATTATTTGTCTTATGCATTGAGATTGCCAAATCCACCAGCTAGTCATGGGAGTTGACACACTGAAACAAATGGGTGTTGATACACTAGTCATGGGAGTTGATAC
>NW_021604629.1:3620158-3649010 GCF_004785775.1 Grammomys surdaster | reverse complement strand
ACAAATGGGTGTTGATACACTAGTCATGGGAGTTGATACACTGAAACAAATGGGTGTTGCTTAGCAAATCTTCTCATCAAAGATGCTGATCTTTCTCAAAGATTGTTTTTTGGTCCTTTAAAGTGATATATTTTTTAACATGGAATAATATCATAAAGTTTATTAATAGTTAAATTACATTTGTTTGCTTTACTATGTCTAACTTAGCTTTCAATGGAATAGGAAAGATGCATTTTTCATATGTGTTTAATTTAGCAGTTTCTAAACAATACAGCAGGAATTTTTGTGTTTGAGCAGATTTTCCAGTGCATTATTAAATCCTAACTATTAAAGAGTCTGGGAAGAGGCAGTGAGACCTGTGAGGATTCTCTGGGAGTTCATACTTCTCTCCCCTTTCCTTTTCCTTCCCTCATAGTAATTACAAGGTAAAATTTTGTCTTGGTAAATGAGAATGAAAGTGGATACACTGAGTTCCTTGGTCCTGTGTATACTAGTTTTAAAGTCTAATTTGGTGTTCCCTTTTAAAAGTTTTCTATTTGCTTTGGCAACTTTCCTGGATGTTCTGTCACTTCTTGGTTTTGCTTAGCCAAACTTCCCTGTCGACAAGCATCACTTGGTAGTTAACACAGGGAGTTGTGTGAGTTGGTTCTTCTGGGGTTCACTGACTGCATAAGCATTCACCAAGAATCCATGTAGGTCACTTGGGGAACAAACATTAAGCTTTCTGATTTATATTGCCTTCCCTTTTGGGGTAAACACTGTCAGTCTGTCATTCATTGAATTTATAACTATATTGTTTTCTTGTTTCTCAACTCCAACCTTTATTGGTGGGGAGGGGTATTGCTTTGTAGCCCAGGCTATCATCCTGAAATTCATGTTCTTACTAACTCAGTGTCTGGAGTGCTGGGGTTATAGATTCCTTACTTTCTATGTGTTAAAAAATTCAAGTTTTGTTTAGTTATTTTTGAGGTTTTGTTTGTTTTGGTTTGGTTTTGAGTTAAATTGCTTGCTTAGGGCTAGTATCACTCATGGTTGCATTTTGAAATTCCAATATGAGAAATGATGGTGTTCTTACTGGAAAGTATACACTTTAGTATCTTTTGGAGGGTGTATTTTGTTCCATTTTGTTTTTGAGATAGAGTCTTTCTTCATAGCCCTAGCTGTCCTGAAACTCACTATGTAGACCAAACTGGTCTCAAACTCACAGAGATCGATCCACCTGCCTCTTCTTCACAAGTACTGGGGATTAAAGGTCCCAACTCGCTTCAACAACTTTTAATGTGTTTTTATCCATGAATTGTTACTATAATAATGATAATGGACCAAAATTTTTCTCATGCCTTTCTATGATCCTTCTGATCACTTCCTGTCCCTGACAACCACCAATAACTCTGATGTATCTACCCATGACCTTAACATGGGCCATATTTGGAAAAGAGAATCTTCAAATGTCATTAAGTATAAAAACAGATAATCTTTGATTAGCATGTGTCTTTGTCAGTGTTCTGTTGCTGTGAAAAGACACCATGACCAAGGCAACGTTTATTTAAAAAAAGCATTTAGTTGGGGGTTTGATTACAATGTCAGAGGTTGGTCCATTGCCATCCTGACAGGGAGCATGGTGGCAGCTAGGCAGGGTGCTTGAGAAGTAGCTGAGAGCCTTACATCCTGGTCCACAGTCAGGGTAGGTGGGAGTGGGAATAATGGGGAGGATCTCACTGGGCCTGGCATAGGCTTTTGAAGCTTCAAAGACCACCCCTATTGACATATTTTCTTCAACAAGGCCATATCTACTAATTTTCTAAGCCTTTCAAAGAGTTCCACTCCTTGGTGACTAAGCATGCAAATATATGAGCCTATGGGGAGGGGTACATTCTCCTTCAAACCACCAGCAAGAGACTTAAATACAGTTAAAATGTCTTTTGAAGAGAAGAGATAATGAAATTGATGGAGATAGAGATTAAGGTGATACATCACAAGTCAGAAAAATCTCAAGAATTATTGGCAACCATACAAGTGAGTGGTAGAAGTCTCCAGAATAAAGTATGTATGCCAGCAACCTGCTTTTGGACTCTGGGCCATTAGAACAATAGCAGAGTAAATTTCTATTGTGACAAACCACTGAATGTATGTAAATTGTCACAGTAGCCCTGTGAGCTAATACAAGCCAGGTATGATGGTACACACATTTATTTAATCCCAGCACCCAGGAGGCAGAAGGCAGATGTCTCTGGATTTCAGGCTACCTTGGTTTGCAGAGACTTCCAGGCTAGTCAGGAATATACTGTGAGATCCTGTCTCAAAACTTTTTTTTTTTTTTTAAATATTTGGGGCAGTAGGATATTTCAGCAGGAGAAGGTGGCTGCTGCCAAGCATGACAGATTCTTGGGACCCATGTGGTAGAAAGAGAGAAACAATTTCAAAAGTTTTTCACTGACCTATACATATGCAATATGGAATGTTAGCCTACATACACAGCCTAAGTAAATAAATATAATGAAAAAGCTTGAAGGCTAGGGAGTTGCCTTAACAGTTAAGAGCTCTTCCAAAGGACTGAGTTGAGTTCCCAGTTCCCATATTGTGGCTTACAGCTGTTTGTAACTCTAGTTCCAGGAAACTAGTGCTGTCTCTCTGTCTTTATCCTGTGCCAGGCATACATGTGGTACACAAACATACGTGCAGGTACTCAAGTGTATACATAAAGTAAAAATAAATTTAAAAACATAAAAACTAACGTTATTATAAGTGTTCTACAGTTCTTTTTGTTTTCTGTTAAGGACTAATAAATATTAAAAACAATTACTTAAAAAAATCAGTAACTCCAGTTTATTTTATACATAATTTAAATAAAAGAATAGGTAGGGACCAGAAAAGTGACTCAGTAAATAAATTAGCTTGCTATACAAGCTTGGTGATTTGAGTTTGATCCCTGAAATTCATGTAAAGTGGAGAGAACCAACTCTATAGATGTCCTCTGATCTCCACTCGTGTGAGTTAGCATGTGCATGGTTCCCCCATCATATACTTACAAAGACACATAATAATAATTTTTAAAGGCTAATATATTGAAATTAATTATTGGTACTTTGGGCATATAGTCTATAAGGATTTATTTTTTATCATTATTATTATTTTGTTTTGTTTTGGTTTGGTTTGGTTTTTGGAGACAGGGTTTCTCTGTGTAGCCCTGGCTGTCCTGGAACTCACTCTGTAGACCAGGCTGGCCTTGAACTCAGAAATCTGCCTGCCTCTGCCTCCCAAGTGCTGGGGTTAAAGGCGTGCACCATCACTGCCCAGCAGGATTAATTTTATTATATCAATAACCAAAAGAATTGGAACAGAAGTCTAAAATAGTAGAGACTTTGTATGTTATTTAGGTTAAGCTTGTATAAATTAAAATTAGAATGTAAATGTTTAATGCTATTGTAATGTCTCTAACAATCAATTTTAAGAAAAAGCTACTGGTAAGGAAAAGCTGTAGAAAAGTCGTTATTGCTGAGACTGCAGAGATGACTCAGTGGTGAAAGTGTTCACTGTACAAACAACATGGCCAGAATTTGGATCTTTTGACTCCATGTAAGTGCCAGTGAGTATATGCATTCTACCTCTAATTCTCCTATAGCTGATGGAGGTAAGAATCCCACGGCACACTGGCTAGTGAGATACGGCGTTTAGACAATCTCTGGGTTTAGTTGGGAAACCTTGCCTTGAAAGAGAAGAAGTGAAGGAAGGTTTCCACCATCAAGCTTGGACTCATACACTGGTGCACCCACATTCAAAGGAAGACTGGAGAAGGAAGTGTTGCACTCTGAAGATAATGGTTCATCTACGAAATAGTTCTTGAAGAATAATTTAAAGATGAGAGTCGGATATACTAGAATTTGGGCAAGTTAATAAAGGTCCCTGATTCTTGGTTTCTTTACCAGAAGAATTTGTGAGAGGAATATCCTACTTATCTGTGGTTTCCGTTTAAATAAATCTATAGTTGGCTAGAGTATAATATAATTTCACTGCATGGTTTTAACTGTGAATCCAGAGCCACATTGAGTCAGTATAACAGCTTATTTATGCTGAGTAATAGCAGATTAAGAATATTTATTTCCATACAAACCAGGCATCTGGGAAATAATTCTACCTATCAAGGTACCAAAGGTGTGTTGTGTGTTGAAGGCATTAACTTAATTTCCAAGATGGTACTTGATACAGTGTCTTTTAAAGGGGACATAAGCTGTGTCCTTACCTAGTGGAAGGGTCAAAGGGTAAAACTTGCTCCCTCTAGACCTTTTAGAGAGTTCTCTAATTCCATTCATGATTAAGCTCTTCCGTCTTACTTTAAGCTTTCCTTTAAGGCTCCAATTGTTAGTGCTATTACTGGTGATTAAAATTTAGCACATAAATTTTGGGGTATCATCGCAGTTAGAATAGTGGGGTCTGGAGAGAACACAAATGACCAAATGCTGCGTGTGTGCTGGTCTGTTTTTTCTTTTTTCTTCAAGGCATCTTTATACTAGATATCCAGCTCCCTTCCCCCCACCCAGTTTTAAGTAATACTCCCTATATTCATCTCAGAATTTGTTTAGCTTTTTTTTTATTTTTTAGATTAATTTTTTATTGGATATTTTATTTACATTTCAGATGTTATCGCTGTTCCTCGTTTCCCCTCACTCAGAATACCCCATCCCATCCCCCCCTCCTGCTTCTATGAGGATGTGTGCCCACCCACCCACTCCCACTTCCTTGCCCTCCAATTCCCCCACACTGGGACATCCAGCCTTCTTGGGACCAAGGATCCCCTCTCTCACCTATGTCTGATAAGGCCATCCTCCCTTACATATACAGCTGGAGCCATGGGTCCCTCCCTATGTGCTCCCAGGCTGGTGGTTTAGACCCTGAGAGCTCTGGTTGGTTGGAATTGTTGCTCTCCCCATATTTAGTTCTTTATAAAATAGTTTTCTTAGGTATATGAGAGGGCAAAGTTGATACAAGCACTCGAAGTTCAAACCTTGATGACTTTTTGATCTGTGGATCTCATGGTGTTAGGGAAAACAGCTGGCTTCCATAGATGTCCTCTGATTTCCACATGGGCATAATAATTGCTATTATAAAGATAATACCATTTTTAGAAAGTTTAAAATAATTACTAGGTAGTCCAGAAGCTCAGCATTCCTGTGGATGATACATTGTGGAGCTGCCTGCCATTTGAGCAGGAAGGCAGGGCTTTTCATGACTTGCCGTGTGTGTGCTGCTGTGATTGCCTAGTTCTCAGCCTTGAACCGTTCCATCTTGTGTGACTTTCTTTACAAGGCTTGTGAGAAACAATGTAATAATAGTATTTTGAAATGCCTTATGGGATACATAGCCAGTGATTTAGATTTAAATGACGGGTTCTTGATAAAGTGATAGATAGAACTAAGAGCGTTTGCTTATTTCATTGCTTGTTCTTCCTTCCTCCTTCCTTCCTCTTCCTTCCTTCCTTCCTTCTTCCTTTCTTCTTCCTTCCTTCCTCCTTCCTTCTTCCTTCCTTCCTTCCTTCTTCCTTCCTTCCTCCCTTCCTTCCTCTTCCTTCCTTCCTTCTTCCTTCCTCTTCCTTCCTTCTTCCTTCTTCCTTCCTCTTCCTTCCTTCCTTCTTCCTTCCTCTTCCTTCCTTCCTTCCTTCCTTTTTCTTCCTTCCTTCCCTCCCCTCCCTTCCTTCCTTTCCCTCCCTCCCTCCCTTCCTTCCTTCCTTCCTTCCTTCCTTCCTTCCTTCCTTCCTTTCTTTTTGAAAATCAGAACCTTGACTTATAAGAACAATGTAATTCAACAACTGAACATATATATATATTTCTATCAAAAGAAGAAAATTTAGACTCACTTGAAGCTTTTATTAAGTTATAGTTTTAATCTTAAATCTTTGATGATTAAACCTTTGCTGATATGTAAGATTTGGTGATAAATTAGCTGACAATTAGAAAAATGTAATTTATCTGGATGAACAATATTAGCATTTATTTAAAATACTTAAAATAACATGGAATTTATCTTTATTGTTGAATCAGTTTGGCATAGTTTATAATTCCTGGTTCAGTTTATTTTTGAAATAGTTCACCATTTAAAGTAATTTAAGCAGTGGTAAAGTAAAGGTAACACTTAGTTGTTGAGGTGCTTGCCTCTGGTCTTAGCCTGATACTTCTCAGATTTTATATGGTGTTTGTTTGTTTGTCTGTTTTTTTTTTTTAAAACGGGGACATCTTGTTCAACTGTGTAATACTGTTCTTTAAGCCTAGAATCAGATAATAGTACATAGATTTTCAGTCTTTGTAACTGTTGATACCATTCCTAAAGATAAGAATTTGTGTCTTTTTTTTTTTTTTTTTTTGATGGGAGAGAACATTTATTCAGCTTATACTTCTGCAGCACTGTTCACATTGAAGGAAGTCAGACCAGATACAAGAAAAGTGAAATAACGCCCTGCATCCTCTCCACCACTATTTAAAACACCAACCATAGAAAGCTTACAAACTCAAACTCACTACCTGACACTGCTTGGATGACAGAGAACCTGAGACTAGCTAGCTCAGGGACTGGGGGCAAAATCAAATATTTCTGTCCTTAAAAAAAAATAGTGTAGCAATAAAAGGATTCCTGATGACATTCTGTTATACTCTTAGATCAGGGTCTTGCTCAGTCATTCTCAAAGAAGCTTCTTCCTGCAGCAGGTGGGAATAGATGTGGAAGAACCATAGTTAGACATCATACAGAGAGTGAGAGACTTTGGACACTTAGTCCTAAATGGGATATCTCCTTCAAATTATTTCTCTCATGGTTCAGGGAACTCTTTAGGAGAGGAGGCAGAAACGGTATTAGAGCCCAGAGAGTATAGAGCACACCAAGAAAACATGTCCCTCCAAATCCACCGTCAAATGCAAATATCACCTCACAGAGATTGGGCACGCAGGTGTGTACCAGATGAGGTCATAGAGGTGAAAGGAGAAGTAGATAGACAGAGTCCTCTATCTCTGAGTCAGAAGCTATCTCCAATTGATAGCCACGTACAAATGAATATTTAGTTTTTTCCAAGTGAGCAGCACAGGAGAAACAAACTAATCTTACAACTCTTAAGAGTTGGCCTCACGCCCAGCAGCAGACAGCCAACAGAAAATGAACTCAATGGCATCTTTGAAGGTTCTTTATCTTGTAATAAAATGTCAGGGCTCCCCCCCTTTTTTTTTTTAGATTTTTTTTTTTTTACATACTACAGGTTCTTGTGTGTGTGTGTGTGTGTGTGTGTGTGTGTATTACGGCTACCCCTGTGTAATCACCTTCTTGATCTTTCTGCAAGTTGGCATGTACCTGCCTTACCTCAGTAAGTGAATATGAATCCCGGTTAGCCAGTTTACTGAGTCCATAATGATCTCAGGATTGAGAGAAAGGAAAGGAGGTCTTTGGAGTTTTGAGATCTAAAGATGCAAGACATCCTTCCCACTTTTATTGAAAATAGATTTTTTTCTCTTGTAATATATCCTGTTCATGGTTCTCCTCTCTCCACTCCTACGAGTTCCTCTCCATCTCCCCTCCTGTCTACATCCACCACCTTTCTATCTTTCATTAGAAAACAAACAGGCTTCTAAAGGATAATAATAAAATGTAACAGTAAAATATAAGATAAAAACAAATTAACACATCAGAATTGTATAAAACAAACAGACAGCAGAAAAACAGGCCAAGAAAAAGCTAAGAGACCCACTCATTTGTAGCCTCAGGAATCCCATAAAAACACTAAACTGGAAGCCATAATATGTATACAAAGGACCTGGTGCAGACTGGCACAGGCTCTGTAGTACAACTTGAAATCAGAGATGGTGATACCTTCAGCAATTCTTTATTCTTTTTTTTTTTTTGGTCTCAACTCCCCAATAAAAGGACACAGACTATCAGAGTGGATACACAAACAAGACCCAGAATTTTGCTGCATACAAGAAACGCACCTCAGTGACAAAGACAGACACTACCTCAGAATAAAAGGGTGGAAAACAATTTTCTAAGCCAATGGTCCCAAGAAACAAGCTGGAGTAGCCATTCTAATATCAAATAAAATCGACTTTCGTCCAAAATTAATCAAAAAAGATAAGGAAGGACACTTCATACTCATCAAAGGAAAAATCTACCAAGGTGAACTCTCAATTCTGAACATCTATGCTCCAAATGCAAGGGCACCTACATACATAAAAGAAACTTTACTAAAGCTCAAAACACACATTACACCTCACACAATAATAGTGGGGGATTTCAATACCCCACTCTCAGCAATGGACAGATCATGGAAACAGAAACTAAACCGAGACACTTTGACATTAACAGAAGTTATGAACCAAATGGACTTAACAGACATCTATAGAACATTTCATCCTAAAACAAAAGAATATACCTTTTTCTCAGCACTTCATGGTACCTTCTCCAAAATAGACCATATAATTGGTCACAAAACAACCCTCTACAGATACAAAAAGATTGAAATAATCCCTTGCATCTTATCAGATCACCACGGACTAAGACTGGTCTTTAATAATGACAAAACCAATGGAAAACCCACGTGCACATGGAAACTGAACAACTCTCTACTCAATGATGACTTGGTCAAGGAAGAAATAAAGAAGGAAATAAAAGACTTTTTAGAATTCAATGAAAATGAGGACACATCATACCAAAACTTGTGGGACTCCATGAAGGCAGTGATAAGAGGAAAACTCATAGCTCTAAGTGCCTACAAAAAGAAACTGGAAAGAGCACACACTAACAACTTGACTGCACAACTGAAAGCTCGAGAACAAAAAGAAGCAAATATACCCAGGAGGAGTAGAAGGCAGGAAATAATCAAACTCAGGGCTGAAATCAACCAAATAGAAACAGAAAGAACAATACAAAATATCAATAAAACCAGGAGCTGGTTCTTTGAGAAAATCAACAAGATAGATAAACCGTTAGCCAGATTAACCAGAGGGCACAGAGACAGTATCCAAATTAATAAAATCAGAACTGAAAAGGGAGACATAACAACAGAAACTGAAGAAATTCAAAAAATCATCAGATCCTACTACAAAGGCCTATACTCAACAAAACTGGAAAACCTGGATGAAATGGACAATTTCCTAGACAGATACCAGGTACCGAAGTTAAACCAGGAGCAGATAAACCATCTAAATAGTCCCATAACCCCTCAGGAAATAGCAGCAGTCATTAAAAGTCTCCCCACTAAAAAAAGCCCAGGACCAGATGGTTTTAGTGCTGAATCCTATCAGACCTTCAAGGAAGACCTAATACCAATTCTCTTCAAACTATTCGACAAAATAGAGACAGAAGGAACACTACCCAATTTGTTCTATGAAGCTACAATTACACTCATACCCAAACCCCACAAGGACCCGACAAAGAAAGAGAACTTCAGACCAATCTCCCTTATGAACATCGATGCAAAAATACTCAATAAAATTCTAGCAAACCGAATCCAAGAACACATCAAAACAATCATCCATCATGATCAAGTAGGTTTTATCCCAGGAATGCAGGGATGGTTCAATATTCGGAAATCCATCAATGTAATCCACTATATAAACAAACTTAAAGAAAAAAACCACATGATCATCTCACTAGATGCTGAGAAAGCATTTGACAAAATTCAACATCCCTTCATGATAAAAGTCTTGGAAAGATCAGGAATTCAAGGCCCCTACCTAAACATAGTAAAAGCAATTTACGGCAAACCAGTAGCCAACATCAAGCTAAATGGAGAGAAACTTGAAGCAATCCCACTAAGATCAGGGACTAGACAAGGCTGCCCACTCTCCCCCTACCTATTCAATATAGTACTGGAAGTCCTAGCCAGAGCAATTAGACAACAAAAAGAAGTCAAAGGGATACAAATAGGAAAGGAAGAAGTCAAAATATCGCTATTTGCAGATGATATGATAGTATACTTAAGTGACCCCCAAACTTCCACCAGAGAACTCCTAAACTTGATAAACAACTTCAGCAAAGAGGCTGGTTATAAAATTCTTTATTCTTTAGGTATGTTTTAGCTGTGCTACTTTGTGTATTGTGGGGTGTGTGTGTTTCTATATAAAGCTGAAAATTGTCTTTTCAAGATCTGTGGAGAATTGTGTTAAAATTTTGATGGAGATTGCATTGAATCTGTAGAATGCTTTTGGTAAGATGACCATTTTACTTTATTTATCCTACCCATCCATGAACATGGGAGATCTTTCCATCTTATGATATTGTCTTCAATTTCTTTCTTCAGTGTCTTAAAGTTTTTATCATACAAGTCTTTCACTTGTTTGGTTAGAGTTACCCCAAAATACTTTATCATGGAAGGTGTTTTTTCCCTGGTTTCTTTCTCTTTTGGTTTGTATAAAGGAGGGCCACTGGTTTCTGTGAGTTAATTATGTATCTGGTTACTTTGCTGAAAGAGTTGATCAGCTGTAGCTGTTTCCTGATGGAATTTTTAGGGTTATTTATGTATACTATTATATCATCTACAAATAAAAATACTTTGACTTCTTCCTTTCCAGGTTGTATTTCCTTTATTTCCTTCAGCTGTCTCATTGCTCTAGTCAAGACTTCAAGTATGAGAATGGATCGGTATGGTGTGGACAACCTTGTCTTCTTTCTGATTTTACTGGAATTTCTTTGA
This sequence comes from Grammomys surdaster, assembly GCF_004785775.1. Taxonomy (NCBI): domain Eukaryota; kingdom Metazoa; phylum Chordata; class Mammalia; order Rodentia; family Muridae; genus Grammomys; species Grammomys surdaster. The sequence goes on along the minus strand of NW_021604629.1, from coordinate 3,638,344 downwards.
GTTTCTCTCCTTTTAAGTTGATGTTGGCTATGGGCTTACTATAAACTGCCTTTCTTATGTATAGGTTATATCCCTTGTGTCCCCAATCTCTTTAGAACTTTAATTATGAAAGGGCATTGGATTTTTGACAAAAGTATTTTCTGCATCTAAGGAGATGATCATGTATGCTTTTTTCTCATTACCATTATTTTTTTAAAATGGATTATATTTCACAGTTTACATAAGCTGAATCATCCCTGCATCTCTGGGATGAAGCCTACTTGGCCATGGTAGATAATCTTTTTGATGTGTTCTTGGGTTCAATTTGTATGGTTTTTAAAAACATTTATTTATTTTATTTATGTGAGTACACCGTAGCTGTCTTCAGACACACCAGAAGAAGAGACCAGATCCTATTCCAGATGGTTGTGATTGACCATGTGGTTGCTGGGAGTTGAACTCAGGACCTCTGGAAGAGCAGCCAGTGCTCTTAACCACTGAGCCATCTCTCCAGCCCCAGTTTGTATGTTTTTCATTGAAAATTTATGCATCAATGTTCATAAGGGAAACTGGTCTGTATCCTCTTTCTTTGTTGTGTCTTTATGTGATTTGGGTACCAGAGTAACTGCAGCTTTGTAAAACAACTTGGGCAATGTTCCTTCTGTTTCTATTCTGTGGTATTATTTAAGGAGTATTGGGGTTAACTATTCTTTGAAAGTCTGGTAGAATTCGTACTAAAAACCATCCAGTTCTGGGCCTTTTTTGATTGGGAGACTTTTAATTACTATTTCTATTTCATCAGGGGTTATAGATCCATTTAAATTATTTATCTGATTTTGATATTGAAAAATTATCCATTTCTTTTAGATTTTCCAGTTTGATGGAATACAAGTTTTTAAAGTTTGTCCCTATGATTTTTGTGTATTTCCTTGGTATCTTGTTATATCTCCATTTTTATTTCTAGTTTTCTTAGTTTGGATATTCTGTCTCTCCCTTTTAATTAATTTGGGTAAGGGTTTTTCAGTCTTACTTTTCTCAAAGAACCAACTCTGTTTCATTGATTTGATGTATTGTTCTATTTTGTTCCTTCTTCATTGGTTTTAGTCCTGATTTTATTTCTTGCCGTCTACTCCTTTTGGATATGATTTCTTCTTTTGTTCTAGAATTTTGAGGTATGCTGTTAAGTTGCTTGTATGAGATCTCTCCAGTATTTTAGTGAAGGCACTTAGTCCTATGAGCTTACCTCTTAGAATCATCTTCATTGTTGTCTCTTGTGTGTGGGTATGTTATGTATCCATTTTTATTCAATTCTAGGAAAGCTTTAATTTCTTTTTTCATTTCTGTCTTGCCCCATTTTTTTCATTTAGCAGAGAATCGCTCAGTTTCCATGAATTTGTAAGCTCTGTTGTTTCTATTGTTGTTGATATTTAGCTTAACTAGTATGCAGGGAGTTATTTTCAATTTTCTTATATCTATCGAGACTTGCTCTGTGTTCAGGTATGTGGTCAGTTTGGAGGAATGTTCCTTGAGGTGCTGTAAGAAAGATATATTCTTTCATATTTGGGTCAAATGTTCTGTAAATATCTGTTAGGTCCATTTGATTTATGACATCAGTTAGCTCCAGCATGTCTCTGTTTAGTTTTTGTGTGGATGAACTGTCTATTGGCAAGAGTTGGGTACTGAAGTCTCCCACTATCAGTATGTGAGGCTCAATATGTGATTTAAGCTGTGGTAGTGTTTCTTTTATGAATTTGGGTACCCTTGTGTTTGGTACATAGATATTAAGAATTGCAATGTCTTTTGTTGGATTTTTTTTGATGAATATGTAATGTCCTTCTCTATCTTCTGATTAATTTTGGTTGGAAGTAATTTTTTTTGTCAGATACTAAAATGACTATATACTAGCTTGCTTTTAGGCCCGTTTGGAGTGTCTTTTTAGAACCTTTTACTATGGTGATATCCATCCTTGATGTTGAGGTGTGTTTCTTGGATGCAGCAGAAAGATGGATCCTGTTTTCAGAACTATTCTGTTAGACTGTGTCTTTTTATTGGGGAATCGAGACCATTGATATTGAGAGACATCAATGAGCAGTGTTGATTCCTGTTATTTTATCGTTGGTGGTGGTCATGGTGGCATCTGTGATGTTTGTGCATGTGCCTGTGCCTGTGACTATGCTGGTGCCTGTGTCTTTGTGTCTGTGTGAGTACACTTGTGTGCATCCTCTCTTGATTTGCTGGTCTGGGCTCATTTACTTTCGATGTTTGCAACCTCTTTAGGTTGGTGTTTTTATTCTAGTGCTTTCTGTATGGCTAGATTTATAGATGTTTCTTAAGTTTGGTTTTATCACGAGACGTCTTATTTTCTACATCTATTGTAATTCAAAGTTTTGCAGAGTATAATTGTCTGGACTGGTATTCAGAATGTGTAGAACATCTGTCCAGGCTCTTCTGGGTTTTAGAGTCTCCATTGTGAAGTCATTGTGTGTTATTCTAATAGATCTGCCCTTGTATGTTACTTGGTCTTTCCTTTGAAGCTTTTAATACTCTTTCTTTGTTCTGTACATTATTTTGATCATTATGTGTTGAGAGTAATTTCTGTTTTGGATCAGTCTGTTTGATGTTCTGTATGCTTCTTGTTACCTTGACAGATATCTTCTTCTGTAGGTTAGGGAGATTTTCTTCTGTTTTTGTTGAAAATATTTTCTTTGACCTAGATTTCTACTCCTTCCTTTATTCCTGTTATTCTTATAGTATCCCAGATTTCCTGGATGTTTTGTGCCAGGATTTGTTTTTTTGGGGGGGTTGTGCTTTTTTGACCCAGGGTTTCCTCTGTGTATCCCTGGCTCTCCTAGAACTACATCTGTAGACAAGGCTGGCCTTGAACTTACAGAGATCCACTTGTCTCTGTTTCCTGAGTGTTGGGATTAAAGGTGTGCACTACTTCCTAGCTGTGCCAGAATTTTTTTTTTTTTAGACTTAACACTTTCTTTGACTGAGATATCCATTCTTTAAAGGATGTATTCAATGACTGAATTTGCTGTTTTATCTCTACTATTCTGTGGTTAAACTTGCCTCTGATGTTCCTGTTTGAGTTCTTAAATTTTTCCATTTCCATATTTCCCTGATTTTAGGTGTTTTTTATTTTGATTTTATTTATACTTTTAGTTTCTGAGTGGTTCTTATTAGTTTCCTTGCATTGTATCTTCATAGGATTTACACATTTCCTCTTTAAGGACCTCTATCATGTTTATAAAGACTATTTTAAGGTCTTTTTCTTGTGCTTCAGCTTTGTTGCAATTTTCAGAGCTTTCTGCGGTAGGATTGCTGGGCTCTCCTGGAAATATAGTCTTCTGGCTGTTAATGTGTTTGTATGCAGGTGTTTAAGCATCTGAGTACGGGAAGATGGTATTTCTAGGGGCTAGTGTGATCTTGTCTTGGCTAGGTGAGTGTTTGTTCCTTGGTTTCTGTTTCCTTCTCTGGATTTTAGGGGAGTGTGGTGGTTATGTTACTTGGTAAGAAATTCTTCTAGGATCCTGATAGGTGTGGAGATTCCAGGTAAAATATGTTTCTAAGTATTGGCAACTTCCACTTAGGAATGGGGATGGGCTAGGAGGAGGGTTTAAGGAATTCACAGGAGGGAGGAAAGCAGGGTGTTCTTTCAGAATCGGCTTAGTTCCTGGGAATAGGAGCAGGGAATGAAGAGAAGCAGGATAATCTTTTAATTTTTTTAAAAAAACTACTGGCTTTATATTTGCTCTGCTTTGAATGTAATTAGAAAAGTTACTTTCTTTAATATTTTTTTCATATTTAAAATCAGTTTTCCAGGGCTGGAGAGATGGCTTTAGTGGCTAAGAGCACTCACAGCTCTTCCAAATGGAACTGAGTTCAATTCCTAGTACCTATTGTCTTATACCGTTTTCCGGTTGTGCAGATGTATAAAATACCCATATATATAAAATACATAAATAAATAAAATCAACATTCCTTTATAGATGAGCTTAATTGCTTTTGATAATTTGGAATATGTAATTTCATATTTCTTAAAAATGTGTTTATAATAATTCAAGTTTCACTGCCCAAATAAACTGAGTTAAACTTTGCTACCCAAAAGTGTGCTATTACCATTTGGACTTCTTCCAAGTAAAAGGAATAATGGAAGAAAAAGGCTGCCATTCCTTGACATTTCCTAAGAACTGAAGTTTCATTATAACTGACAATTATGTTGGTTTAGATGATTTCATCCTTTTTTGATGGAACCCCTTCTGTAAGAAGTGGGACAAGCGTCAGGTAGCCCAGAAGCTGTAGCTAGTGTGAAATAGAAGACTCAGGTGATTGTCAGCTGTCTGCTGTGTCCACTAAGCTGATAGCCTTTTGTGTGTGTATGAACAAAGGAATTTAATTATCACCTTTAGAAGGGTATAAATGATTTTCAATGTATAGCATTTTACCAGCATTATTATGCATTTAGAAATTTTTGTTTTGAACATTGTGACTTATGTCATTGGTAATAGCTTTTTAAAAGAGAGGAAAAGGATAATCTTTTGTCTCTGACACCCACTGAAAGTTACCTGTATTGCAAACATTAAATAATGATTAGTTCTTTTTTATAATTACGCCCACTGAGTACTGTTTCTGGGTGCTTATCTCAGTTCATTGGGTCTTTAATGGGATACTTTGTCTTTGTACAGAATTGACACTGAGCAATATGGATATTCTTCATGAACTCACAGATGTTGGAGCAATAAGCCTGTTTATTGGAAATTGAATTCCTATTATGGTTTATAGTGATGTAAAGACTAAAATAGTTGGGAAAGATTCATTGAGGAAGGAAATAGTATCCAAGGAGAGGAGGGTAGTTCTAGAAATCTATGGGCAAATATACAGACAAATTTGTGTTATATTTTTCAGTTTATTCTTTTCCTTAGCTCCTAAAATCTTCTGTTTTGGTCATTAATTTACACCTAGTATATACTGCCTTGTATTGTATCTATGTTTTAATACTTTTCTGTCCAGCCTCAAGTCAAATTTATTCCCAGAGAGTAAAGATTACACTTGAGTATAGTAAGTGGTCAGTGATAGTTAGTAACTATCTCACTAAAGCTGTACTGAAGATGTTACAATAATTATTTTTTGATAATATCCTTTCTATTTTTGATGTGTCAGAATTACATACAGTCAATACTCCTTGTTCATAGGTTCTAGATCTGAGAATTCAATAGGAGAAAAGTTGCATTTGATTTAGCATATTTGCCTAATTCCCAGACTTTATGTACAAGGAAAATTTTTAAATTGTTTTATTATACTAATTTTAATGGTTTGAGGTACTTTTTCTTTGTCTTCTTTTTCTCTTTTTCCTTTTTTGAAATAGGTTTACTTTGTCACCATGGTTAACCTATAACTTACTGTATAGATCAGGGTGTCCTTGAGCCTTTGTTTAGCTTTCTTTCTCCCTTTCTCTAAGTACTGGGATTTCAGTCATGTCCCACAGTGCCTGGCTTCAGTTTCTGATAGTTTTATTTTTAAATGACATCATGTATTTCCCCGTTGGTAAGTGTTTGGGCCCACAGACTCTTCTTTCACTATGTATATACATAACTTAGTTGAATATGCACAATATAAGATTTATTGTTTTAAGAGTATTGTTATATGGCTTTAAGTGAGTGAATGGAATTGGAGACTACCTGCTTATTTTCTTTTTCGTTGGTTATGCATTAAATCTTGGTTTCTCTGCGTTCTGATGTCTGACTTGAGACATGCTTATTTGTGGTAGTCTTTCAATGCTGTTTCAATGGACCTTTCTTCCTTATGTGTTTGATAATGTAACATTGAAAAGTGTCTTCTTCTAGATTCCTTTTCAAATGTTGTTACCTCTGAAGTTCCAAGGAAACACCCATTTGCTATCATCCAGATACATTTGGACTGAGCTTTTGGAGTAGAACATTTTGTTCTGTTTGTTCTAATTTTTTTCAAGGGATAAAGACAAACAGCTTAACTAGATAGCCATCTCTGGTTGTTGCTTTTAACAATAATATTTAACAGGGAGCATGTATTCTGCAAATGCCTTTCTCAGAAGGTCGGCATTAAGTGAACAAGCAGTAAACACTCTGTGACCAACAGATGATAGGTTCTAAAGTCAGCCAACTGTCCAGATCAAGCTAAGTCATTGTTTCTGTTTTGGTAAATAAAACTCATCTTGTTTAGACAGGTCTTATCAAAACCAATGTTAACACTTCATACCAAACATTGTTATGAAGCTCATGAGAACTAAAACTAACAAACTTGAACTGCTTGAATCATATTTCATTAGTTCTCTTTAGCTGTATGTTTTGATTCATTTCCAAATCACAGGTTCTACAGTGTCCTGTGTTTTGAAGTGACATCTGTTGTGCAGTGTTCCATACAGTCAGCATTTTTAGCAACGTTTAGTTCATTTTTGCACTGAAATGTCATCTGTGGCTTGAGTTGTACCTTGAAACTTACCTCATTTGGCTTTTGGTATATGAAGGATAATTTTGATGCAGATGTTTTCTAAGGTTTATGCACTTTGTATCTGAGTAAATTCTTACCAGATACCAAGAAAGAAAGCAGATTCAAAGAGTTGTAGCCATTTCTAATCTCTTATATGAGTCCACAGAATAGAAAGTTACTATTCATATATTTTTAAGTCCAGATATTTTCTTGAATTATCTTTATGTTTAAGTTAATAACTGTGTGTTAATGAAATAACCAGAAATAAAAAACAGTGAGTGAAGAGGAAGGCTTCATCTGTCTTACTGTGGTTCTGTTCTGAAGACTGAGGGTGGTATATCGTAATTTTTCAATAAATTAATTGGATCAATTGCTTTCAGCAAGAGGGTCCCCATCATTTATATATTTTTTTTTATCACACATACACACAAATACACAACCTGCGTCATCCTTTGAAAAACTGTTTCTCTGTTTCCTCTACTATCCAGACTGGTTGTGATTCAGGTTCCAGATTTGGTAGGTCCCATGTATCAACACCCTCCTGTGCCTTTTTGCAATATCAGTAACAGTGAAAATTATACTGATTACCTGTAAGCTTCAATGCTACTGCTGTGATTGGCCACTGCTTAGCTTGTTTACTACTTCAGCACTAGGCAATATGCTAATCATTTACATGCATATTATTTAATCCTGATTGTTTTATAAGAGATATTTTGTGTTCAGAACTCCCTCTGTAGCTGATCTTGAGTTTTTCATCTCTTGTCTCAAAATCCTTCTAAATAATTCAATTAATTTATCCATTAATATTTCTGAATGCATTACTGTATGCTGCATGCTTGACTTTTGTTGGGGAGAGGAGGACACATGATCTCACAATGTAGCTTAGACTGACCTGGCCTTGAACTCATGGATCCTTCTGTCTATACCTCTTGAGTGCTTCAATAACATGTGTATACCACCACACCTCACCATCACTATGTATTTCTGAAACACAAAGCACTTTAAAAAAAAGGAAAAGGAAAAAACAAAATCCAATCACAATGTCATTATCATACCTATGAGTTCATAAATATTACCAAACAGTTAATCTTTGCACATATATTTGTGTATGTGCATTTGGAAGACAAGTATTTTAAATATTTTTTCTTCTCCTCTTCCTCTTTTTGTTTTCTTTTGTTTTTCAAGATAAAGTTTTTCTGTTGTATCCCTGGTTATACAGAAACTTGCTCTATAGGCTGTGTTGACCTAGAACTCAGAGATCTTCCTGCCTCTGCCTCCCGAAGGTTTTAAATACTTTTTTTTTTTTTTTCTTTTGGTTTTTCGAGACAGGGTTTCTCTGTGTAGCCCTGCCTGTCCTGGAACTCACTCTGTAGACCAGGCTGGCCTCCAACTCAGAAATCCACCTGCCTCTGCCTCCCAAGTGCTGGGATTAAAGGCGTGAGCCACCACTGGCCAGCTTTAAATATTTCTTAATCTATAGTTTTTTTCTTTGATTTTTCATAAGTCATTTGTTAAAGAAAATACTCTTCCTTAGTTTTTATTTATAAAAAAAAAGACTTTCACTTAAAAGTAATTCCCCTTAATGAGAAATATAGGAAACACATATATATCAAATCAATTTTTTAAAGGTGATCTTTATTGAGCACATGTTGCTGGAGGCCCTCTTGTAAGTAACAACTGATTAAAGACTTGTTAATGACTACACGTTACCTTATGATCACAGTTGCTCAGACCTTTTTTTTTTCCTTTAATGGTTCTAGGAATTGACCCTAGGGCCTTGTACTTACTGGGAAAATGTTCTTCCACTAAGCTGCTATGCTATATTTGTAGCTCTTAGACCATATTATGTGTATTCTTCGTGAAGGAGTCAATTAGCAATATTATACTGATTTCTTTTTGGTTTGAGAACAGGGTAATGGAATTATTAGTGGAAAAGCTCAAGTAATAGCATACTTTCTGTTTGTTATCCAGGAATTTAGTACAATTCTAGTGTTTGTACTTTACCAGAAAAGAAATATTAAAATGGGACTCAGCTTGTTTCCTCTATTTAAGTGAGAAATTTAAATTTTCTCAAAAAACAAGGCATTTATAGAACTACTGTTAGTTTTAAATTTTTATTAAAAGTACTTTTCTGAGACATTATGCACATATGTTTCCAACTCTTAAAAAAAGTATATTTCAAGGAGTAAGCAGATTATTTGGTCCTAAAAGTCTGTAAAATGTCAACTTTCTAGAATCCTAGCTTTCTCTTAAAATATACAAAGTCTTGATAGTATGATTCTTTGTTTCATTGAAGCTCTTTGTAATGTTTTGTCCTGAGTGACTACAGATTTAATAAGTTTCTACCTTATGGAGTTTATGTAAGATGTGTGAAATATCTTCATGTTAAAACCAAAACTAAGCCATTGTACTCAGCACTCAGGAGGCAGAGGCAGGCAGAGCTCTGAGTTTGAGGCCAGCCTGGTCTACAGAGAGAGAGAGTTCTAGGACAGCCAGGGCTACACAGATAAACCCTCAAAAAAAAAAAAAAAACTCAGAGAAGGTGCACCTAACCCTCAAGAGACTGGAGGCCCCAGGGAGTTTAGAGATCCGGTTGGGTGGGGGATAGGGACATTCTCGTGGAGACAGGGGCCTGGGGAAGAGGTATGGGATGTGAAACAGTTAGAGGGTGGACGAGGTGGGGGGAATAAAATCTGGAGTGTAAATTAATTAATTAATAAAAATAATAGGCTACACAGACCAAAAGAAAAAAAAAAAACCTCAGTGTTTTTACTTGGTGATATGTTGACATGTTTGACTCTAAATAAGAACAGATAAATTTCTTTGTACTATTTGAACTGGAATAATTTAATAATATTTAATTAATAATTTAAATAATAACTAAATAAATAAACAATATATGCACATACATTTGTCCTTAAGTGCAGGCAGCCATATTCACCTGAAAGCATATAATGCCATTAATAGCAAGCCCCCCTTTTTGTTTGTTCACTCACTTTGGCATTTCTTTCATATTTGGTGGTATCCTACATATCTGTTAAATATATTCCTGTGTTTTCCAGGAATTTCTGGTAGAAAATGGATTCTGCTATTCAGAATCTTATTACCATTTTAAATATGTCATCCTCTCCTTTCCCATTTATTTTCTATGTAATACTGAGTTGTAATTTTGGTTTGTGTGTAGGAGGTCTTTAAGATAAAGCAGGTTTCATCTACCGTACTTAACTGGAATTCATTAACAATTTGTTATTTTGCTCATTTTGTACTTTCAGATTTATAATTGACTTGTAGTTCTATGTTTCATTTCAAAGTTTGAATGTTAAAAGTTTATTCTAAAAGTTTATTTTTCTTTCTGATATTGCCACTTAAAAATTTCATATTTAAAGTCTTATATTTAGGACTCTCATAAGATCAATACATCAAAATGTTCAAAGCCCAAGAAAGGTTAGCTCAGTCTATGTTTTTTAATTATGAATGTAGTCTATTTTTCTAATTGCTTATTATTGGTTTCACGCAAAATTAGTTATTCTCATGTCCTTCTCTATGCCTACCTAATCATATGAGTTTCATGTTCAGTCAATTTGTTTAGATATTTCAAGCTGATAATCATTCTTTTATACATGATATTGAAGATAACACACTGTTAAAGTGTTTATTCAATTATATATGTGTTTTTTTTTTAAAGAGAAGTACAGGGTTTAAGTAAGTTTCATTCTAAGCAAAGAGTTTTGGATAGTCCCTATAAAGGTACTTTATCAAAGGTTCTTTACTAAAATTGAGCATGACATGAAACCCATTATTTAAAATAAAATATTTGAGCTTTTCAAATATTTTACTTTTAATTTGGCTACTCTTTGAAACTCCTTTGTATTTTCTCTTGGAAAAATATGTATACAAAGAATCACGTTCTAACTCTTCTCTGTCCTGCCTTGGCGTAGAGCTTAGTCTCTTAAAAGTTTTGTTTTTGTTTGTTTGTTTTTTAAGCTGGGCATTAGTGGCAAGCACATTTAATCCCAGCACTTGGGAGGCAGAGGTAAGCAGATCTCTGCATTTAAGGCCAGCCTTGTCTACAGAGTGAGTCTTTGGACAGCCATAGAGAAACCCTGTCTCAAGAAAAAAAAAAGTTATTTTACTTAGCAAATCAATTCTTGGGTCTATAGTTCATAATAACATTATTCAAATATATTTTTAAAAAAGATTTTAAGTCTTATTTCACGTGTGTAAGTGTTTTCTGCCTGCATGTAGGTATATACACCACTCATGTGCAGTGTCAGTGCCAGAAGAGAATCTGATTCCTATGAAACTGGAGTTACCGATTTTTGAGAGCCATCACATGGGTGCTGAAAACCAAACCTGGATCTTCTGAAAGAACTGCAAAGCTCTTAACCACTGAGCTATCACTTTATCCTTATAATAATAGATTTTTTTAAAAAAACCACTTGAAAATTTTTCTTAGAAGTATGCCACAAAACAAAAATATTCTTGTAGTTACTTGTTCTTAAAAAATGAACTCAAGGGTAATTTGTGCTTATTTATATATACTCTACAAAATGTCATAGTTCCATAAGAGAATATTGAGAACTATTCATAAAGATTTCTATAGTGCTGCATTAATTATTTTAAAACGGTTAACCTCCAAAACATCAAAATAGGGAGTAGGCTGAATTTCAGCCAAAGTATATGTGTTCCTGTAATGACATTATGGTTATTGAAAATAATTCTGTTGGGGCTGGAGAGATGGCTCAGTGGTTAAGAGCACTGACTAGTCTTTCAGGGGTCCTGAGTTCAATTCCCAGCAACCACATGGTGGCTCACAACCATCTGTAATGGGATCTGATGCCCTCTTCTGGTGTGTCTGAAAACAGCTGCAGTGTACTTTTATAAATAAAATAAATAAATCTTAAAAAAAAAAAGAAAGGAAAAGAAAATGTGTTCCAGAGCTCTGTGGTGCATGCCTGTAATCTCAAAGGCAGGAGGGCTGCAAGTTGGATGTCACATGAGCTGTATAGCAAGGCTTTGTCTGATACATACTGAGACATACACAGAAAAACTTACATGCTGTTGAAAGCAAAGAAAAAGGAGTTTGATAGCTATATATATGACAGATAGGTTTCCTTTTATATATATAAAAAGGAAAGAAAAAGCACATTCCTGTGCTCCACCAAAGATGAATAGCTACAGATCACGGTGTGTTACAGTGTTTACTTCATTCTCATCTTGTTTTTTTCCTGCTATGAATTTATATAATTAAACTAATATCTCTAAACAATTTATAATAGTCCATCAGTGAAAGGATGCAGTTCCTAAAGACTACAGAGTTGACCTCTCATCCAAGCTCTGTCACAAGCAGGCCATATGACATTAGCATCCTATAACCTTAGTTTCCATTGTAAACTAAGACTTGCGAGTTATGGTTACACAGTGTTTTACAGATATGACGTCTCTATTTTTTTTAAGGATTTTTGAAATTAATTTATTTTATTTATATGAGTACACTGTAGCTTTCTTCAGACACACCAGAACAGGGCATCAGATCCCATTACAGATGGTTATGAGCCACCATGTGGTTGCTGGGAATTGAACTCAAGACCTCTGGAAGAGCAGTCAGTGCTCTTAACCGCTGAGCCATCTCTCCAGCCCAAAGTCTCTATTTTTAAATTTCTTATTTAAATAGCTCTTTAATGCATTATTAGGTGCCATTAAATTATCATATGTTGTTAATTGCTTATAAACTTTAAACAAAATGAAAACCATCAAAAAGATTAGCTTTAATTTACATACATGCATGTTTATAGCACCTAGATGACCACCCCCACCCCTATAAAATGTTCTACTCCTTCTTTAGTTTTTGGATTGTTGGACTCTTTACTGAACATGATCTACTTCTAATATTTGGGTAAAGAAACAAAGTTAGTATTTGTGATGCATTGCTGTGCAGAGTCCTGCAGAACTGAGCAACGAGGACTCCTAATTTTGCACTCTTGAATACCAGTCTCCTAGTTATGCCAAGGTGGCTGTGTCAAGGTCTTAAAGAAAACTTTAGATTAACGAGAAATCCTGTGGTTGCCCAGGTACATGGTAACATTTTCATGGACCCAAGTTGTGTGAAATGGTGAGGTCAAGACTGGGAGATGTTAAGAGACATACTTTTTTGTGTTTACCCATGAATATGTGTGGAAAATAACAGTGTTAGTCAGTTTGTGTGATATGTTCATTGATAACATCATTCCAAATACATGTGCTTTCTCAGTTATTTGAAGGCAGCCAGAATATAAGTGTATCAGTGTTGACAGTCAATGCTAAATGTTTTAGCTTTGCACCTGTGATAGCAATTGTTTCTCCTGTTTGCCAGTAAAAGACACTAGGGATCCCAAAACCCTGAATCTCTTCTGTTTGTTTAATGCTTATCATTCTGTTATCATTCTGTTCATTGTCTTTTAGTGACTACCCTGCTCCCAGCTGTCTAAATAGTCTCTCACATTCCTGTCAGAGTGTGACTGGAGCCTAGGTTTAAAAATTGTAATGTCGACTCTCATTTATTGGTTCATCAGCATTCTTAGTGAATTGAAATGGCTGAGCCATTTAGGATTATTGGTTTTAAAATCCAGATCCTTAGGGAAATACTTCTCATTAGATACTGGGATCATATCTTGATCCCCAAAACCTGTTACTGCTTCTCTGTGCTACAGTGAATTTGCATTTATAACCACAGGATAAAGCTGTTTAATCATTGAGACATCATTTTTATACTCTCAGTTGTATAAGCTTTACTACCTGGATATTTACATACTCATTCATTTCATGTGAGAATTCAGATCCAAATTTCCTGTAAAGTTTGACTCTGATGTTATTTTTCAATGTATAATTTAAAGTAATTTCTTTCTGTAATTATAGTTTTATATTTGAAATAAAGGATATCACATTTAACCAGTGTATGGGTAATTCTATTGGCAACCTTTTAATGAAAAGCTAAGTAAAATTATCTGACCAGGCCATCCATAAAGTGCCATTTTTTTCTTAGCTCTGGTTACATTAAATAGAGTTATGGAGAAGCATTTACCTAATTGAAAAATGATCTTTGGAATATCCCCTAATTTTACGGTTTGTACCTTTTAATCTCACAGTTCCTGTTGTGGTATGAATAGAAAAATGGGGTGTTTGAGTAACTAAGGAAGTCTTTTTTTTTTTTTAATTCTTTAAGAGTCTTTTACAGTCCGGACTTCTTCCTCCTTCTAGTCTGCCCCCTACTGCTCCCCCCCCCCCACCCCCCCCCCCCCACCAGACCTCCCCACTTCTTGGGGCCTCAAGTCTCTCTAGGGTTTGGTGTGTCTTCCTCTCACTGAGGCCAGACCTGGCAGTCCTCTGCTGTATATGTGTCAGGGACCTCATGTCAGCTGGTGTATTCTGTCTGGTTGGTCAGTGTCTGAGAGATCTCAAGAGGGGTCCAAGTCAGTTGAGACTGCTGGTCTTCCCCTGGGGCCGCCCTCCTCCTCAGCTTCTTTCAGCTTTTCCCTGATTCAACCACAGGAGTCCCGGCTTCTGTCTGTTGGTTGGGTGCTAGTATCTGCAGCTGACTTTTTCAGCTGCTTGTTGGCTCAGAGGACAGTGCAGCCATGCTAGGTTCCTGTTTGGGCCTGTCACTGGACCTCCTTTCCCTCATGTTCTTCTCCATTTTTGTCCATGCAGTTCCTTCAGACAAGAACAATTCTAGGTCAGAACTTTTGACTGTGGGATAGCAACCCCATTCCTCACTTGATGCCCTGTTCCCTCCACTGGAGGTGGACTCTATAAGTTCTTTCTCCCCACTATCGGGCATTTCATCCAAGGTCCCTCCCTCTGAGTTTTGAGAGTCTCTCACCTCCCAGGTCTCTGGCACATTCAAGAGGGTCCCCCACCTCCTACCTCCTGAGCTTGCCTGTTTCCATTCTTTCTGCTGGCCCTTGGGCCTTTAGAAACAGGCCTTCAGTCCTGTTTCCCCCACCAATGCCTGATCATGTTTCCTCCTTCCCCTCCCTTTCCCTTCTCCCACCCAATTCCCTCCCTCCCTTGTCCCCCACCCCCACCCCGTGACTGCTTTCTTCTTCCTCCCAAGTGGGATTGAGACATCCTCACTTTGGCTTGTTAACCTTCTTGAGACCTTTGGGTTGTGTTCTGGATATTCTGTACTCTTTTGTCTAATATCTGCTTATTCCTGAGTATATACCATGCATGTCCTTTTAGGTCTGAGTTACCTCACTCAGGATATTTTCTAGTTCCATCCATTTGCCTGCAGAACTCAGAATGTCCTTGTTCTTAATAGCTGAGTAGTATTCCATTGTGTAAATGAACCACATTTTCTGTATCCATTCTTCTGTTGTGGGACATCTGGGTTGTTTCCAGCTTCTGGCTATCACAAATAAGGCTGCCATGAACATAGTAGAACACGTGCCCCTGTGAAATGGTGAGGTATCTTTTGGATATATACCCAAGAGTGGTATAGCTGGGTCTTCAGGATCTATTTCCAATTTTCTGAGGAAACTCCAGATTGATTTCCAGAGTGGTTGTAGCAGTTTGCACTCCCACCAGCAATGGAGGAGTGTTCCTCTTTCTCCACATCCTTGCCAACATGTGCTGTTTCCTGAGTTTTTGATCTTAGCTGTTCTGATAGATGGAAGGTGGAAGGAATCTCATGGTCGTTTTAATTTGCATTTCCCTGATCACTAAGGACTTGGAACATTTCTTTAAGTGCAACTCAGCCCTTCAAGATTCCTCTGTTGTGAATTCTCTGTATAGTTCTATACCCCATTTTCTAATTGGGTTATTTGGTTTTTTGGTGGTTAGCTTCTTGAGTTCTTTATATATGTTGGATATTAGACTTCTATCAGATAGGGGTTTAGTGAAGATTTTTTTCCCAATCTGTTGGTTGCCTGTTTATCTTACACTTTTCTTTGGATGTTTTGTGTTTGCTGTTTTCTATTACAAGAAAAAAATTTCTTGTAGATTTTTTAAAATGGCACATTTAATTTTTTTAGTTTAAATATGACATGTGCCCCTTTACTACATGTCAGTAAAGTATGATGTGAAAAGTGTGAATGAAGGCATCTAGAAATGCTGAATGTGCCCTTTCTCCAAAGAACTCTTATAGTATACAGTCTTTGAAAGGCCATTTAGTTTAGTTCAAATAAATCATGGAGCCTTTCATCCTGTTAAACTTTTTTATATTCACCATGTATACAAAAAAATTTGAGGAGACTATGCACAGTTGCCTTTTCTAGTTTCAGGTAGTGAAAAATATCCAAGTGTCCCTTTTATAGGTCTGTTTGCTCTAAGAAGTTACTTTGTTATTTATGAACTCTTCTCTGACAGGTGACCTCAGTTTGATAAGTGAAACATATTTGATAGAATTAGAACTAAAATATAGTTTTTCCTTTCTGAAACCTTAGTTTCATGTAAAATTTTGATGAAAATAACAGTTATTCTCCTGGGTATGCAGAGTTTCCAAACCCACCAATCCCCTGATGAACAAAAACAACACCCAGTAAGAAGGTATACATCTCAGATTAATCCACAGAATGGTTTTACTTTATATCAAAGAAGTAGTTTGTCAAATGAATGGTAACAGTAGACCATGATGAATGTACAACTTTGTTATGTTTCCAACAATGCCAGTCACCTTAGTCACCTTGGATCTGATTCTAAGCCAGTTTAGAAAATGAAGCTCAGTGGGAAGAAGAGTTTCAGTGGGAGAGAGAAGGTCAGAAAGGAATGAGTGTATGTATGGAACAACTAACATTTAGCATATCTACCTATGAAACCATCAAAGAATAAAAAACCTAATAAAAATAATGTACCACAAAAAATGTACCACATTCAGACTAAAAAAAAAATCATCGAAAGAGAGTTTGATTTTGAAAAACATTTTTGAGCTTGTTATAATCTGTTTAAACTTCTTGGTTGATTCCCAGCTATATCCTCCTGCCCTGGAGTATAATAATGTTAGTTACATGCCCATTTGCCGTAAAACTTCAGTTCTCGGGACTTTTTGGCTCAGTGCTGTATGTGCTCATCAATTGTCAGGACTACAAAAGAGCATTATTCATATGGTTTACACGCAAATAAGGATTTACAACAATTCTTAATGAATAGTTATTGTTTTAACATGTGTGAGTATGTTATATACATGTTTGTGGTGATAGGTACATAGGCTAGAGGAGGGTATAGGATACCTTTGTCTATCATTCTCTCTAATATTCCTTTGAGGGAAGGCCTCTCCCTGAATCTGGAACCTGTTTTTTTTTTTTTTTTTTGCTTGTTTGTTTGTTTGTTATGTGTGCAGGTTTTTTTTTTGTTGTTGTTTTTTGTTTTTGCTAGAACACCCCAGAAATCTCTATTTTTTAGCAGCCTTGGGGTTACAGACACATGGCAAATGATACTTTGTTTGATACAAGGGTTCTGGGGTCTGAACTTTGGTGATCTGGTTAACAGTATCAGTCTCTATAGCCCCTCATTTTACTTTTAAAATTATTTTCTGTTTAGTACACTTATACATGCCCAGCATTTCCCTTTATCCCTATTC
The DNA here is from genome assembly GCF_004785775.1 of Grammomys surdaster. Classification (NCBI taxonomy): domain Eukaryota; kingdom Metazoa; phylum Chordata; class Mammalia; order Rodentia; family Muridae; genus Grammomys; species Grammomys surdaster. The sequence continues at coordinate 3,621,342 of NW_021604629.1, read as the reverse complement.
GTTCCCTGCTCTCATTTCCCTTTCCTTTGTACTCCTGTTGCTGATTGCCTTCCTCCTCCTAAATAGCATCCCTTTCTGCACTTCCTCTCCAGCGCCCACCATGCCTGTTTCTAATATTCGGAAGAAGAGTCTTTCACCTTGATGTAATGTTCCTACATAGGCCAGAAATAATTTGTCATCTCAGAATGATATCTATGGAAATTTTTGGTGAACTTTTTTGATGTTAGCTCTTATAGCATACCATATCAAATAAATAAATCTGTGTGTGATATATATGTATGCATATATACATGTGTGCACAGATGTGTACCTACACATGCATGTATGGAAGCCAGAGGTCAGTGTCCTGTACCTTTATTGATTTCTACCTTATTTTTGAAACACAATCTCTTGGCTAGATTGGCTGATCAGTGACTCAGGACCTCTGAAAGACTAGTCATCTTCATAAGATGTCAGGCTCACCGGGCAGTGGTGGCGCACGCCTTTAATCCCAGCACTTGGGAGGCAGAGGCAGGCAGATTTCTGAGTTCGAGGCCAGCCTGGTCTACAGAGTGAGTTCCAGGACAGCCAGGGCTACACAGAGAAACCCTGTCTTGAACCCCCCCAACACACACACACACCAAAAAAAAAAGATGTCAGGCACACACCATCACTCTTGGCCCTGGTTCTTTTTTTTCTTTTTTTAAACGTAAGTGCTGGAGTTGGAGCTCCAGTCTTCATGTGTGAGCAAGCACTTTATCCTTCTCAAGGATACAGTTTTAATGACAATGCTATGTTGAACATTTTATATATTAACAAATAATAAATTTTTATTTTAATGACTTTTCCCTCTTATCCTTTTAGTTTTGTCAGCCTGGTGGATGGCACCTGTCCAGAGAACGGAAACAGCCAACATTCTTTGTGGTGGTCCTAACAGATATTGACTCAGATCGACATTACTGCTCATGCCTAACCTTCTATGAGGCAGACATCAATCTCCAGGTACAGAAACTTTCTTATCCAAGCATGGGGACACATAGCATTGCAGAATATTTTAAGTTCCATGTTTTTTGTTTGTTTGTTTTGTTATTTGTTTTGCTAAAGTTGAAAATTTCATGGGCTTCTTTGAAAAACAGCTTTCAAAGACTAGAACTTCATATTGCATTTTTAAGTGAACTGTATATGTTTAGTACCTTAAGTAAACA
>NW_021604629.1:3600246-3620058 GCF_004785775.1 Grammomys surdaster | reverse complement strand
ACACAGATATATATACACACACATACATGCACATATGTGTGCATGTGTGTGTGTATATAAATAGATAGCATGGAAGCTATGTATAGATAGATAGATAGATAGATAATATTGTAATAAAATATAACCTTAATTTTGTGTTAAATAGTATTTGAAGTCTTGATATATTCTTTGAAGTTCAGAATCTAAATTTTCTGGGTACAAAATCTGATTTTTGAAAAATGATTTATTTATTTATTTATTTAATGTATATAAGTTCACCATTGCTCTCTTCAGACACACCAGAAGAAGGCATCAGACCCCATTGCAGGTGGTGAGCCACCATATGGTTGCTGGGAATTGAACTCAGGACCCCTGAAAGACTAGTCAGTGCTCTTAACCACTGAGCCATCTCTCCAGCCCCAAATCTGATTTTTAATTACAGAAGAGAGAAGTTACCTATCATGAAACAAACTTAAGCTATTATTCTTTTATGGTGGAAGTTTAAAAGTTCATGTAGAATGAAACACTTATTATCTCCATTCCAGAATAACAACAAATACATATTATTTGCATTTCAGCATATTTCTCTTTGTCAGATCTTTGTAGGAAGCCATACCAACATTTCAAGGCTTTAGATTGTGGGACCAAACTAAGAAATATTTGCTGTGGCATATTTAATGAGATGTCAGAATATTGCTTCTGTGTAAATTTGGAAGTTACATTGCCAATGAGGTGATATAATTTACAGGTCTGTGCCTGTAGGCCATCTTGTCTCAGATTGTGTCCTTCATAGCGATAGAAATTGATGGTAAAAGGTTGCTCACATTCCTGTTTTGTTGCAGTAAAAAACCTGCCAGTGTGTTCTGTAATCCATGTACCACTCTATGTTCTTAGCTGACCTTTCATTTTAATGATGGTGTTGAGGCCTTACGCTGATCCTGAGAGTGCACTAGTCTTTATCTCCACATTCTTATTAACTCCCTTGAGTTGTCTAATGAAAACTAAATGCTAGTTTGACTTTTCCTTTCTCTCTTCTTCACGTGCATTCAGCTGTCAGACAAGCTGACAGAAAAGCAGTTAATAAGACATTGTTGGAGGTATTCTAGAAAGATGTCTAGGAATTCCTGGGCACATGAGTCTACTTTTTATTTGGATGTTATTTTACACATACTGATAAATTACTGACATTACTCAAACATTCGGATAGCCTTTACCATATTTATCTAGTGTTAATTTTTTGGCTCATTAGTTTATTATATGAAATCTTTATCCCCTTCTTTCACTCTCTCCTTTCTTTCCTGCTCTTTCTTTCCCTTTTTTGCACAATCCCTTATACACAGACACATTCTCTCTTTCCTTCTCTCTCTCTCCCTCTTCCACCTCTCCCCTCCCTCCTTTCCTCCACTCACCTCCCTAACCACCCCCGAAATCATTTGTCAGAAAATCCCATATTTATATATCTTTCCTCTGAATTCTTTGTTTCCCTGGGCTGAAGTGACTCTCTTATCACACTTTAAACTGGACATTACTATAATCATCTTAATAAAATATTATTATTCACTACCCATTCCACAGTCCCAGCCCAGTACATAACTGCATTTATTATGTTTAATTTTTATTTGTCTTTTCATCTTGAACATTTTCTTAGTCTTTATCTTATAATGTTGAAAAGTTTAAGTAATAATCCTTCCACATCCATTTTTAATAGAATGGCTCTTACATTGTTTTCTCTCATTTAGTTGAGATTGTGCATTAACAGAATACTGTAATACTTAACTAAATCAGGATTGGTGGGTATATGCCTATCATCACTTCATTAAAACATCTGAAAGAAAAGGATTGAGAATTTGGAGATAGCCTGAGCTACATAGTGAGACTTTCTTAAAAATAAAAAGGAGAAAGAGGGAGGAAAGAAAGGCCAACCAACCAAAGTCAAAGAAAGAAAGAAAGAAAAGAATACTTCCTAAGTATGTTCCTTCCAGAGATGTCCAAGGGTACACATTTGGATGTATACAGTGTCTATTAATAGGTATTAATAGATAGTGTCCATTTGGAAAGATGATTTTTAGATTTCTTCAATATATAGTTGCAAGAGTTGTATTGTTGTTTGTTTTGTTTTTGGGGGTTTTTGTGTTTGGTTTGGTTTTCATTTGCAACTAATAAGTATTCTATAAGAAGATATTTTAAGTCTGTATAAGTCCTGCTACTTGTCATTCATGCTCCCCTTGATTTAGTATTTACTATTGTTTCTTTTTGATAATATTGATATAGTGATCAATATATATCAATATTGATAGTATTTGGCTGATTCTGATTCTGATGTTTAGAACATGATTATCTACCAGTCACATATTCCCACTTCTTTATTAGTCAGCATTCCTTATTTTTGTGTTGTTTGTTTGTTTGTTTTTTTGGGGCAGGATCTATCTAACTGTGTAACTTGCTGTCCTGGAACTTACTATGTAGACCAGCTCAGTCTCACAGAAATCCACTTGCCTTGGCCTCACAATTACTGAGATTAAAGGGGTGTGCCACCATGCCCCACTAGTAGTTGAAAAAAAATATATATATATATATATCTTTTATTGTTTTACAGTCCAGTTACGACTCTCTTCCCGGTTCACCCTCCCACAGTTCCTCATCCCATTCCTCCTCCTCCCCCTTTAAGAAGATGTCCTCCCCCAAACCCCTACCTATCACCTTGACGCCCCCCCCCAACCAGGCCTCCTGACTACCTGAGACCTCAAATCTCTTGAGAGTTAGGCACGTCTTCTCCCACTGAGGCCAGACCAGGCAGTCCTCTGCTGTATATATGTTTTTAAAATATTTTTTTTTCATATATTTTGGTCATGTTCTTTTCCTCTTCCCCATCTCTTCCCAGTTTTCCTTACTCATCCAACTTCATGTTTTTTTCTTTCTCCATATCTCTCTGTGTCTGTCTGTCTTTCTTCCTCAGACACACACACACAGTTATTTTTGTGTTTGCCATCTACTCCTGGACATGCGGTCTACCTAGATTGTGATTGATACACCCAATTAGACTCCATTGGAAAAACTGATTTCCCTTTCCCAGTAGGTAACAATTGAAAATACCTTCTTGGTTAGAGGAAGAATTTTGTGTCTGCTTTCCCCTTCTTGGTGCTCAGGTTTTGGCTAGTTTGAACCTGTGTGTGCTGTCACAGTCTCTGTTACATATGTAAGTGTATCAGCCCTGTTGTATCTGGAGACACGGCTTTCTTGGAGGCATCCACCATCAGCGGCTCTTAGAATCTTTCTGTTGTCTCTTCCACATAGGTCCCTGAGCCCTGAGGGGAGGGCTTGATAAAGTCTCTCAGTCCTATACATTGTCCAGTTGTGGGTCTGTGTTAATTATCACTGTCTACAAGAAGAAACTTCTCTGATGAGAGATGAATGATGCTGTGCTCTATAGGGATAGCAGTATATCGTTAAGAATCATTTTATTGCTATGTCCTTTTTAGCAGAATAATGGTAGTAGGTTTTCTCCTAGAGCCCATGACTTACCTAGTTTCATAATCTTGGCCATTTAAGCAGTGTCAGGTATGGCTCTTCTCTCACAGAGTGAGCCTTAGTCCATTTTTTTAAAAAAAAATGGTTTTTTTACTCCCATAACATTTGTGCCACCAGTATCTTGCAGGCAGGTCACTGTTGTGGATCACAAGGTTTAATAACTGATGATATGCTGGGCGGTGGTGGCGCACGCCTTTAATCCCAGCACTTGGGAGGTAGAGGCAGGCGGATTTCTGAGTTCGAGAGTTCGAGGCTAGCCTGGTCTACAGAGTGAGTTCCCGGACAGCCAGGGCCACACAGAGAAACCCTGTCTCGAAAAACAAAACAAAAAAAAACCGAAACTGATGATATACATGATTATTTTCTCTTCTGGTAGCATGCAAAGTACCTTTCAACAACAGGAACTCCAGTTAGTAGGGCTGAAGCTTTTAGTTGAGCACCGGCTTAATTTAGCCTTGTTCAATTATATAAGTAAATTGTGTCATGAAGAATAACCCATAGCCTTGAAAATAGCCTGTGATGTTTGTTAGGAAAGCGTCTACAGGATTCCTTGAATAATGACTCAACAAGATATAACCCATTCTTCACACTGGAGATCTTATTTGGTGGCATAAGATGTCTGGTTGGAGCATTGTTTCCTCTATTATATGGTGACTCCACTTAAATTCTTTTCATATATGTTTATATTTTAGGAAGCTTTAGTAAGTTTCCATATGGCTCTCCAAAAGGCCTTTATTGTTTGTTGTCTTTCCCCTTATTTCCTCCTGTACCCTGTCTCATCCCACCCCCTTCCCCATTTAATCCTCCTATTCACATTTCCCCTCTATCTCTTTATTCCCTTATCTCTATTTCTCTTTCCTTGGAAGATGCCCTCCTCCTTTCTGGTCCCTTACTAGTAGCCTGGAAAGTGGAAAGATATCCCATGCTTCTTTATCAGTAGGATTAAAATTGTAAAAATGGCCATCCATTCAACCCAATCTTCACCAAAATTCTAACACAATTCTTCAACTTCATGTGGAATACAAAAAAACAAAACAAAACAAAAACAAAACCAATCCAAGGTATCTAAAATGATCTGGAATGATAAAAGAACTGCTAGATGTATCCCCATCCCACAGAGTTATATAAACATGAAACAGCTTCATATTAGCATTAAAGTAGGCATGTTGAACAATGGAATTGAATTGAAGACTCAGACAAAATTCCACACATAAACAGATACCTGGTTTGTTTGTTTGTTTTTTACAAAGAAGCCAAAAAATACACATTGCTAAAAAGAAATTGCATCTTCAACAGATATTCTGTCATACTGGATAGCTGCATTTAGAAAGAAAGTATTTTTCTCTTTGTTTCTATTTGGTTGATTTCCACCCTGAGTTTGACTATTTCCTGCTGTCTACTCCTCTTGGTTAAGTTTGTTTCCTTTTGTTCTAGAGCTCTCAGGTGTGCTGTTAAGTTGTTAGTGTTTGATCTCTCCAGGTTCTTTACCTGGGCACTTAGTGCTATGAATTTTCCTCTTAGCACTGCTTTCATTGTGTCCCATAAGTTTGGGTATGATGTGTCAACATTGTCATTAAATTCCAGGAAATCTTTAATTTCTTATTTATTTCTTCTCTGACCAAGTTATCATTGACCAGAGAGTTGTTCCGTTTCCATGTGTATGTGGGCTTTCTGTTGTTTTTGCTGTTACTGAAGACCAGCCTTTGGCCATGGTAATCTAATAGGATGCATAGGAATATTTCTGTCTTCTTGTATCAGTTAAGGGTTGTTTTGTGACCAATTATGTGATCGATTTTAGAGAAGGTACCATGAGGTGCTTTTGTTTTAGGGTGAAATGTTCTGTAGATATCTGTTAAATCTATTTGGTTCATGGCCTCTATTAGTTTCACTGTGTTTCTGTTTAGTTTCTGTTTCAATGACCTGTCCATTGGTGAGAGTAGGATGTTGAAGTCTCCCACTATTATTGTATGGGGTTCAATGTGTGTTTTGAGCTATAGTAAAGTTTCTTTTATGAATGTGGGTGCCCTTGCATTTGGGGCATAGATGTTCAGAATTGAGACTTTCTCTTGGTGAATTTTCCCTTTGATGAATATGAAGTGTCCTTCCTCATCATGCTCGATAACTTTTGGTTGAAATTCTACTATATTGGATATTAGGATGGCAACTCCAGCTTGTTACCTGGGACCATTTGCTTGGAAGAGCTTTTTCCATCCTTATACTCTGAGATAATGTCTGTCTTTGTTATTGAGGTGTGTTACTTGTATGCAGCAAAATGCTGGATCTTGTTTGCATACCCAGTCTGTTAGCTTGTGTCTTTTTCTAGGTGAGTTGAGTCCATTAATATTGAGAGAGATTAAAGACAGATGCCTGTTGGTTCCTGATATGTTTGATTTTGTAGGTGGCTTTTTCTGCTTATGAGTCTCTCCTTTTAGCTTTGTTGTGAGATGCTTAATATCGTGTCTTTTCGTTGGTATAGGTACCTTCCTTGTGTTGGAGTTTTACTTCTAGGATCTTCTATAGGGCTGGATTGGTAGATAGTTTGAATTTGGTTTTGTCCTGAACTATTTTGTTTTCTCCATCTATGTTGATTGAGAGTTTTGCTGGGTATAATAGCCTGGGCTGGCATTTGTGTTCTCTTAGAATCTGCATGACCTCTGACCAGGCTCTTCTGGCTTTCATAGTCTCTGTTGAGAAGTCTGATGTAATTCTGATACCTTGTGTGTTACTTGGCTTACCCAAGAGGAGTAGATGGCAGAAAATAAGGCAGGAAATAGTCAAACTCAGGGCAGAAATCAACCAAATAGAAACAAAGAGAACAATACAAAGAATCAACAAAACCAAAAGCTGTTTCTTTGAGAGAATCAACAAGATAGATAAACCCCTAGCCAAACTAACTAAAAGAACCTGAGGCAGTATCCAAATTAATAAAGTCAGAAATAAAAAGGGAGACATAGCAACAGAAATGGAAGAAATTTAAAAAAATCATCAGATCCTACTATAAAAACCTATACTCAACTGGAAAATGGATGGTTTTCTAGACAGACACCACATACCAAAGTTAAATGAAGAGCAGGTAAATTATCTAAACAGGCCCATATCATATAAGGAAATAGAAGAAGTCATTAAAAACCTCTCAACCAAAAAAAGCCCAGGGCCAGATGGATTTAGTGCAGAATTCTACCAGATCTTCAAAGCAGATCTGAATATTGATGCAAAAATACTCAATAAAATTCTTGCAAACTAAATCCAAGAACACATCAAAACCATCATTTACCACTGTCAAGTAGGCTTCATTCCAGGGATGCAAGGTTGGTTCAATATACAAAAATCCATTAACATAATCTACTATATAAACAAACTTAAAAGAAAAAAATCACATGATCATCTCCTTATGCAGAAAAAGCATTTGACAAAATACTACACCCCTTCATATTAAAAGTATTTGAGAGATCAGGAATTCAAGGCCCATATCTAAACATAATAAAAGCAATTTATGGCAAACCAACAGCCAATATCAAATTAAATGGGGACATACTTGAAGTGATCCCACTAAAATTGGGGATAAGACAAGGATGCCTACTCTCCCCATATCTATTCAATATAGTACATAATGTGCTAGCTAGAACAATAAGACAACAAAAAAACATCAAAGGGATACAAATTGGCAAAAAAGAAATAAAGCTATCACTATTTACAGGTAATATGATAGTATACATAAGCGACCCCAAAAATTCCACCAGAGAACTTCTCCAGCTGATACACAACTTCAGCAAAGTGGCCAAATATAAAATTAACTAGCATAAATCAGTAACCTTCTTTTATACAAATGATAGACAGGCTGAGAAAGAAATAAGGGAAGCAACTCCCTTCACAATAGCCACAAATAATATAAAATATCTTGGGGTAACTCTAACCAAGCAAGTCAAAGACCTGTATGACAGTAACTTCAAGTCTCTCAAGAAAGAAATTGAAGATCTTAGAAAATGGAGATATCTCTTATGCTCATGGATTGGCAGAATTAATATAGTAAAAATGACCATCCTACCAAAGCCAATCTACAGATTCAGTGCCATCCCCATCAAAATCCCAATACAATTCTTCAAAGACATGGAAAGAACAATTCTAAAATTCATCTGGAAAGGCAAAAAACCCAGAATAGCGAAAATAATTCTTAACAATAAAAGAACCTCATGAAGCTAAAAAGCTTCTGCACATTAAAGGACACCATCATTCAAGCAATGATGCAGCCTATAGAATGAGGAAAAAAAACTTTACCAATTATACCTCTGATAGAGGATTAGTATCTAGAACAAAGAACTAAAAAAAGCCTGAACATTAAGAAAACAAATAACTCAATTTAAAAATGGGGGTTTAGAACTAAACAGTTGTCGAAACCTGAAACACAAATGACTGAGAAGTACTTAAAGGAATGTTCAACACCCTTACCATAGGGGAAATACAAATAAAATACCTTGAGATTTCATTTTACCCTAATCAGAATGCCAAAATAATAAAACAAATTACAGCACATTCTGGTGAGTATGTGAAGAAAGGGGAACACTTGTTTATTGCTGGTGGGAATGAGAAGTATTGCTGCCACTATGGAATTCTGGGTGGAGATTCCACTAAAAGCTGAAAATGTACCTACCACAAGATACCATCTTAACATATAACCAAAAGATGCTACATCTTACCTGTTCATCCATTTTCACTGCTTCTCTATTCATAATAGCCAGAAATTAGAAACAGCCTAGATGTACACCAGCTTATGAATGGTTAATGAAAATGTGATAGATTTACACAATGGAATATTCATCTATTAAGTAAAAAATGAAATTTGTAGGTGAATGGGTGGAATTAGACAGTACTTCTGAGGGTGGTAATACAGGCCACAAAAAACTATTTACTTTTTCTTCCCTTCCTCCCTCCCTTCCTTCTTTTCTCTTCTTTCTTTCCTTTCCTTTTTTTTGGAGACAGTCTCACAGTGTCTGGAACTTGCTATGTAAATCAGGCTGGCCTCAGAATCACAGATTATCTGCTGTGGTTCTAAGTCTGGTATTAAAGGTGTGTGCCACCATGCCAAGTCAGCAGTTGACATTTCCTGTAAGCAAAGCTCTCTTTTCCTCTGGATGAACGGTGAGCTCATGGATTCATGGTTTCCCCACTTCTGTTCAGAAGCATATAATTCATTAAAGGTTTCCATGATTTTTATGCTTATGTTCTCCCATAACTGTCCAGTGGCCGCTTTCTAAGTTAGGTCTCCTTTGGTTTGTGGTTTACTTTTTATGTAGATACTTTAAAACGCTGTCATAACAGGCTCTGTTATGACAAACTTTAGCATTTTCTAGCACCAGTCCTGAAACGAGACATTTCATTAAGTAGTCTCCTCTGAGGAGGGATAATACTGGAAGCCATGGTCTGGGTTCTTTGGTACTTTAAATCTGTGTCTTAACAGCTTCCCTTTCATATAGCTCAGGTCTCTGCCCACGTGCCATTTTAAGAGGGTCAAAAAATTATACTTTATCCTTTATAACCAACTTCAAAACATTCAAAGCCTCTTTCCTCAGATTTTTTTCAATCCTGAAAATATAAGTTACCAGATTTCTGTCTTTGTGTGATGATGCGTAGGTGCTAGGTGCCAGATGAATTTGTAAGCCTCCTTTTCTATGTTAGAAACAAATTATTGTCATTTGAATTTCTTCTAAATGAGGGTAGGATTTGGGAAGGGGAAATAAATTAAAAGTTGTTTTGGCAGGTTTTAACTAATGTGTTTTTCTTTTATTTTTGGATTGTATTATCCATATCAGTTCAAAATAGATCTTAACTCATTTGGCATGAATTACTTCATATGGAATGTACTACGATACTTACTTAGAATAATAAAAAGAACTTCAGAATATACAGGATCCAAAGTAAAATTGTGCAGCTTAAAAATCTTAGCTCTTTTGTCTTTTCTAAGATACATTAACATGCTCAGTGATCACAACCAGACTTTGGCTTTAAACTTTTGATAACATGTTTCCAAAATTATCCAACTAGATAATATGAGCCTTGGCTTTTTAAAAGTAATGATTAAAAATATGACTGATACATTTTATTGCTTATATGAGATATATGTTTCTTAAGTTGTTTTATTTATGTTTAGATCTTTTAAAGTTTTTAAAAAATGTTTTGTGTTTCTTTTTTTTTTCTTTATTTTATTTATTTATTTATTTATTTATTTATTTTGGTTTTTCGAGACAGAGTTTCTCTGTGTAGCCTTGGCTGTCCTGGAACTCACTCTGTAGACCAGGCTGGCCTCGAACTCAGAAATCCGCCTGCCTCTGCCTCTCAAGTGCTGAGATTAAAGGCGTGCGCCACCACCGCCCGGCTGTTTTGTGTTTCTAAATCAATAAAGACATTTAGTGTATCAGCAAATTAGTTGCCAATAAAGAAATGGAGTTGAGATTAATGAGGGTGATTTGGGGAGGTAAGATAAAGAATGAAAAAGAAAACGACATAGAAGCCATCAGATACTGTTTTGTGATGTTTCTGTCTCAGTGGACATACAGTTGGGCTGTGGAGGCAAACCCAAAATTCAGGTGCATAAGTATCCCAGAGTGCTGCCCAAGTACTGCTCTGTGAAATAGATAGTGACTGAACACTGAGCAACAAGTGTATCTATAAAACTCTTAAGTAGATACTGGAAAACCAAGAGCTAAGAAAAAAGGCAATCTGGGCAAAAATTTGAGGACAAGAAACAAAGGTATGAGGTTTTTGATCAATTAAGGCTTGGCATGTTCTAGTTACTGTGCCAAAAGTTTGGTAGCGCTTTCTCTCATTCCATTATATTTAACTCACATCAGTTAATCTCATTTTAGACTTTCTGTTACATTACTATCTTACAGATGATACTGAAAGCCTAACCCAGGACAGTTAAGGGCTTGACTGTGCCTGTCTTAGGGAATGAGATACTAGACATATGCTATAGCAACTACAAAAGTTACACTAGTGTGCGATTGGCCTGCGCATAGAAGAAATGATGAATGTAAAAGTGGTAGATGAGAATTGAGAAGCACAGTCAAACACGTATCATAGCAGTGTCTTAGAGTGAAGGAAACCATGACGTTGGTGGGGCCTATACATTTCCTTTGTTTCTGTTGTTGTGTTGTGAGTCAAGTGTTTTTTTGATTTGCAATAGGGTCCAGTTATTCTGGCTTTGTCCTGGCCTTGTTTTTCAACCTCTGAACCTCAGGATTAAGGCTTTGCTGTCATACCCGATGAGCCTGTACAGTTCAATAAGTGATAATGAAGCACTTGGGAAGCTAATTTGAGGAAACAAATTCATTCATAATATCATAGAACAACTCTTCAGTGACTAAGGAGTCACCTGGAGAACTGAAGAAATAATAGGTTTCTGAACTTTCTCTAGACAAGTACATGTGGAACAGAGGAGAAAATTACACAATCAAGTAAATTGTGCTCATTCTGGAATATCTGAAACATGTAGGGAAAGAGAGAGGATAGAAAAAAATAAGTCTTCTTGGAATCAAGAATTTTTTAATTAAAATAATTATGTGCCTATCTGCCACATTATTCTATATAAATAAATTCTTGATAGATGTTTATTTCTTGTTGTGTAGATATTATAAATAGCACTGAGATGAATGTCTTTTGGATGAATTGTCACAAATATTGATTCTTTCAAGAAGAAAGCAATGCTGTTCTACCTTTCTCAATGAGAAATGAGTAGCCAACGGTGGCAACTGGATTGCTGATTGTGTGATGAACATCATTCAGTCTCACCCCAGAGACAACTTTGTAGACCTTTATCAAGGGACATGATAGAGACATAGAAAATTTGGGCTATTTGTAAATTCTATATTTATTTATTTTGTTCATTTGATAATTTGTAGTACATGCAAGTATCCATATGAGTTCTTTTTATAATGGTGAGTATTATTTTAGTGTGGCTATCCTTCTGTGCCTTCCATTTTCAAATGAGAATAAGCAAATTGTCAGGATGCTAAATTTTAGGTCACCTTGATATTCCTTATAAATACATCTTATAGGGAAAACTATCGCCGAATAAATGTAACATACTTAAATTTATAGGAGATATTTAAATTTAAAATCCCTTTTGAAATCAAGCTCCCAAACTTCTAGAATATCAAATGTCTTTTTTTAGATGTTGACTATTGAAGACTAACAAGAACTACAGTAAAAACTGTGTGTTGACAGGTTGTATTTATATATTTGTATGTCTCTACACACTTATATTTAACAGTTGGGAAGGAAAAAATTAGCAAAATGAGACAGGGTAGAATTTGGAAAGGGAATTGGGAGAGGGCCTGGAGAGGGAAGGAAAGGGAGAAAGTGATGTAAGTATATTTTCACTAAAAATGTATAAGAACAGTAAATTGAAATGCCCAAGATTCAACTCACAGGCCACATGAAGCTCATGAAGAAGGAAGATCAAGTGGGGGTGATTTGGTCCTTCTTAGAAGGAGCAACAAAATACTCAAGGGAGCAAATATGGAGACAAAGTGAGGGACAGAAACTGAAGGAGGGGCCATCTGAAGACCATTCCACCTGAGTATCCATCCCATGTGCAGTCATCAAAGGTAGAAGCTGATGTGGAAGTCAGGAAGTGCATGCTGATAAGAGCCTGATATAGATGTCTCCTTAGAGGTCCGCAAGAGTCTGACATATTCAGAGGCAGATGCTCACAACTAGCCATTGAACTGATCATGGGGTTCCCAGTGGAGGAGTTAGAGTGAAGACCATTGGAGCTGAAAGGGTTTGTGGCCCCATGAGGAGAGCAACAATACCAACCAATCACAGCTCCCAGGGTCTAAACCACCAGCCTGGGAGCACTTAGGGAGGGATCCATGGTTTCAGCTGTTTAAGTAAGAGCGGAGGGCCCTGCTGGGCATAGGTGGGAGAAGAGATCCTTGACCTCATGAAGACTGGACGCCCCAGGGTGTAGGAATTTGAGGGTGGGGAGGTGGGAGTGGGGGAGTAGGTAGGGGTACATCCACAGAGAAGCAGGAGGAAGGGTGAGAGGATAGGGGGTTCCTGGGTGGGTGGGGGGTGGGGTAAGGGGACAACATATGAAATGTAAATAAAACATCCAATAAAAAAATACAAAAAAAACTTTAAATACAAGAAAGATTATTATTATCAAGGATGAAAAAATGTCTGATCTTATTTTTAATTGATAGCTTTACTTCTGTGATACTGTCTCTGTTAAACAATTGTTTGCTAAACTTATACCTTATATCTTAGAGAGTTTACATGTAAGAGTGTAGAAGAAGAGTAAAAGGGTTAGCGTAAGTGAAAACACTGTAATCTGAGAAATTGCCATTCATTAACTTTGTAACCTTATCAGATCATTTCGTCTCTCTAGACACGATTGTTAATTTGCACAGTGAAATAGATGTATAGGTTTATAGTACCTTTTGCTGAATTATTTTTATTATGCCATGCTAATTATATCCATTTTTAAACGTATTTAAAGTTTTAATTATATATTTAAACTTTTTCCCTTTTTTTCTTGGATATTTTATTTACATTTCAGATTTTATCCCCTGGGTACATTTCCCCCCCGCCCAGAAACCCCCATCCTATCCCCCCTCCTCCTGCTTCTATGAGGATGTGCCCCCACCTACCCCACACCCTCGAATTCCTCCACACTGGGTGTCTAGCCTTCATTTAAACTTTAAGTATATATTTAATTATGTATTTAGATTTTAAGTACATATAAATTCCCACCCAAGTAATAATTCAATGAATACTATTCCAAGTGCTGTCGTATGCATACATCATACTAATTGGAACAGTATATATTGCAAAATTTATTGCATGATATGTACTTATAGGCAGCTATACTATTTTTTAAAGGAATGTGCGACAAGCCGTGTTTAATTGTAAATAAATGCTAGTTTCTTTAGTGTATATTTATGACTGAAGTTGAAATCTTGACTTTTGAAGTTAGTTTGCTATTAGCTTTTCCATCAGGAGTTCTGGGAAAATATAGTTTATTTAATGTAAGAACTAGAGACCTGGACACAGTGATGCACATTTTTACTTTTAGCAGTAGGGAGGAAGAATCAGATAGAGGCCAGTCCAAAGCAGAGGCAGATAGATCTATGAGTTTGAGGCCAGCTGGTATACATAGTGGGTTCCATGTCAGCCAGGACTACGTAGAGAGACCGTCTCAAAGGAAATAAAGAAGGAAAAGAAAAAAATCTTGTTTCATCAAATAGTATTAATATACTGTTTTGCATTAGAAAAATAATCACATTTTATTCTTATTTTTTTACACTAATCTTAACAGACACTGAAAAGACACATTAAGATTATCATTAACTCTAGTGGCTCACAAAATAACATTCTTAAATTTATGAGAAACTAATTTTAAGGTGATTTGTTGTGCTTGAAAGGAAACAGACATGAAGCTTATGTGCTTTTTCCCGTCTCTCATGAAGGGTTGCACTC
This sequence comes from Grammomys surdaster, assembly GCF_004785775.1. Taxonomy (NCBI): domain Eukaryota; kingdom Metazoa; phylum Chordata; class Mammalia; order Rodentia; family Muridae; genus Grammomys; species Grammomys surdaster. The sequence continues at coordinate 3,606,072 of NW_021604629.1, read as the reverse complement.
TCTTTTCCTCAAAAGTCAGGTGTTATACTAGTAGTATTTCTCTCAATTTTCACATTTTATCATCATTTATAAGTTTTCTTAATAATTCTTTAAGCCAAAGCATTCTCAAAGAATAATCTAATAGATGAAATATGTATTACTTATGTTTTTAGCATAAATGATGAAAGGAAACATGGTTCTATGCCAGTAACTATATATGTTAGTTTACACTAAATAATTCATTAATTCTGACTTACAAGCTATTAGTTGTTGAGCAAAAGCTGCTTTAAATAGTATATTTAGTAAATCTTCTTGAAATAAAAGGTGCCAAAACATCAATAAATCATCATACTCTGATATTAAAACTAATGTTCAGATTTAGTTTTTCTTAACTACAATGATAAAATTGGCAACAAATTTTAGTTCAGTGTGTATAACAAAAATTTAGGTTACTATTTTTTAAGGTTATATGGATTAAAAATTGTAAATCCAAGTGACAGGTATGTAAGGATACATTACAACTCAAGTCAGTCAAGCTACAAAGTATGTTGCTTCTTTTTTTCTTTTGTTCTTTTTTATTGAATATTTTCTTTATTTACATTTCAAATGTTATCCTTTTTCCTGACTTCCCACCTCTATCCCATCCCGTTAAAGGCTAGACTCGCAACCAAAAACTATGTTGCATTTTTATTTATTTATTTATTTATTTATTTTTTATTTATTTTTTTAAATCAAATCATAATTTTTACTTATTCACACAGGAGTTATAAACACAAAAAGGCAGGACATGGAGAAGGGGATGACACCAGAGCGTGGGTGTTCAGGGGGAGTACAGATATCTTTCAGAACAGGGTATCAGATGGGTGAAGGTTCAGGAGACAGGTCACTATGACTCTACCTATGATTCACTTGTCCTTTTCTAAGTTGATATTATCTGCCAAGGCTACCTATATACTAGGTATACAAGGTCTATGACTACTCAGGCTGGTAAATTTCCACAAAAGCTGTCTGTTTACATAGCTTATAGCCATGTTTCAATGTTTTTCCACAGAGACCCAAGACTTGGTGTTAGTATACATGTATGACAGACCTATTGCTGATTTTAGGCCTATGGCTGATTTTAGGCCTTCAATGTGTAAGCAGGGATGCCCCTGACATCTCCTCTCTTCTCTAAGTATAGAAGGGCTGTGGCGATTCTAATCTTGGGAAGGCAGGGATAGAGGCCTGACCTCCAGTAATTGAAGGGGACTTTGTAATGCCTCCGGTCCCCCGTCATTGTCCAGTGAGGCATAAGGGCCATACCCATCCTGATGTCTTTTTCCTGGAGAGGGGATGCTTTTGACATCAACCCCTATGCAGTCAGGCTTGTCTCTCAGGGAACCCAGAGAGATATTTTTAACTTTTATTTATATTCCCTTACAGTGCTTAGCCTCGCAGCCTAAGCAAGAATTCAGATCGCCTGTCAGAGGGGGTTCTGGGTGGCCCCTCTCTGCTTGGTCTAGGGGCGGAAGTCCCCTCTTTTAGGTTGGGTGGAGATGGGCTTTGGGAACACCCTGGATAGAGTAACAACCTCATCTTGAGTCTCGTGGTCCTCCATAGCTAACTTATGATAATGCATCTGAACAGATTTTGCTACCAAATTATTTATCTGTTGTTTCACAAAGTTAGTCAGCCTATTTAAGGCCCAGGGACCAAAAATAAGCTCCTGAGCTTCCCTTACTGCTGGATTTCTCTTTTTCACCTTTCCTCCTTACTGTTCTGATTCTCTTTATATCTTAATGATATGTTTATCTTTTTAAATCCCATTTTACTGCTGTGGGCTTCAGAGTCCTCTCAGCCGGGTGACTAACACTAGCTAGGACATTGTTTTGACTACTGCTGTTTGTTCACCTGTGCTGCTGTTAGCGTTTACGTGACTCTGAGTTTCCTGTCATGGAGGCTGTACCCTATCCTTCTGTGGCAGGTGCTTTGTAGCTTATGAGCTATAAATGTTTAATAAATAAACAAGCACTAATACATTGCTATTTACCTAAAACAGTTTAGCCCTTTGTTTTAAAAATAATACAAAGAAAATTGTTTTGCTCTGAGTGTGCATATATTTTTATGTGATCCATATCAGCTATAATCCCATGGCCTAAAGGCATTTGAAATATAGTGTTCTAAACACTTTTCATATTAAAAGTGCAAGCAAACATAATACAAATGCACATACTTTCCATATAGATAGGCCTTTAAAAACTTGTGTTTGTGTATGACATATTCTGATGTCACTGTACTTATAGTTACCTTTAAATTGTTTTATAGGCACTATTTCTAGAGGCTTCTTGCTATCTTCTTTTTACATAAGAGAGAGAGAAAAAAAACCAAATTGAAAAGTAGTAGAACTCACATATATTGTCTTTGATGAATGCAGGATATATTGCTTCCTTTATATTGTGTATTCTTTTCTTCTACCCATGTCCTATATGAATATGCATGTATGTATGTGTGTATATATGTATATGTGTACACACACAGAGAGAGAGCTAGTTTTTTCACTTATAAATTTATTAATACTTAGTACTTAATACATAGTATTATATATAACATCATAAAATATTCAAGACAGGCTCTGTGTCCTTTTCTATCCTTTGACATTTGCTTCCCTCTCCTTGTAAGCAATAGTCATTGTGATAGGCAAAAAAGCCTGAAGAGCTCAAATGTTTGAACTATTTTCCTCCTAGCATTATATTTATTCACAAGTATAGTCTACATGAATGCACAAAATACAACTATAATGTCAATGCCTTTATACATTTTACTCTCATAGGCTGTAATGTCAAATACTACTGTTCAAATTTGAGAGAAAAGTTATTTTGATCTTCCAATAACATACAAAAGTTTAAATAAAATGTTTGTGGCAACAAGTTTGAATATTGATATATTAGTTTATTATTTATATTAGTCTAAATGATTTCTAAATTATTATTAGTATACATTTTGAAAAATTAAAGTGGTGAATATATTACCAGTGTTTTATCAAAATGATTCCCATATCATACTTGCTTTATGTGTTCATTTACTACTGTAAATCCAATAATAAATATTAGAGGTTTTCATTTTAAATTTTTTTGTCAGCACATATTTTAAAATTTTTTTATAAATTATCTTACTTTTTGTTTTACAGTCTAGTCCTATTCCCCTCCCAGTCTACCCTCCAGCAGTTCCTCATCCTATTACCCTCTCCCATGCCCTTACAGCCCCATCCCCACACCTCTGTCTCCAAGAAAATGTCCCCACCCCCCCATCCTCCACGCCATTCTCTCCAGGCCTCCTCACTCCCTGGGGCCTCAAGTCTCTCTAGGATTAGGTGTATCTTCTCCCACTGAGGCCAGGTCTGGCAGTCCTCTGCTGTATATGTGTTGGAGGCCTTGGATCAGCTAGTGTATGCTGCCTGGTTGGTGGATCAGTGTCTGAAACATCTCAGGGATCCGGGTTAGTTGAGACTGCTGGTCTTCCTATGAGCTCACCCTCCTCCTCAGCTTCTTCTAGCCTTTCCCTAATTCAATCACAGGGGTCCCCAACTTTAGGCCAATGGATGGGTGTAAGTATCTGCATCTATCTCAGTCAGTTGCTTGTTGGGCCTCTCAGAGGACAGCTATGCTAGGCTCCTGTCTGTAAGTACACCATAGCATCTTCACTGGACTTCCTTTCCCTCAATCTCTTCTCCATTTTTCCCTGCTGTTCTTATAGACAGGAATAACTCTGGGTCAGAGATTTTGACTGTGGGATGGCAATATCATCCCTCCACTTGATGCCCTGTCTTTCTGCTGGAGGTGGACTCTACCAGTTCCCTCTCCCCACTGTTGGGCATTTCATCTAAGGTCCCTCTCACCTCTGAGAACTAGTTTTTTGGTTTTTTGTTTGTTTGTTTTAGTGTTTTGTTGTTGTTAGTGCTGCTGCTGCTGTTGCAGTAAATAGCGTCACTCTCAATCTAGGTTTAAAACTTAATTACCTTTTTTCATTTTTAATCATCCATATTATAGCCATCCACAAATCCTAGCTCAGAACTAGGATTTACAGTTACCACACTACTGTTTATCTTGCCTGAACTCCAAACAGACTTTTAACCAGCCTTTACCTCCTTATAAGCTAAATGACACTTAGCATAAGATTGATTATTAAAAACAAAATTTCAATCACTCTTAAATACATGGCATTCAGAATAAAAACTCAGTTGCTATCCTTTGAGCTCAGAATAAGCAGTTCCTGCCTTCTCTTCCAGTTATTAGCCAGTCTCCCAGCTGCTGAGCCTGCCCCGGGTCCTTTGCATTTGCCTGTCTATCTGCATGTCTGCTTAAATTCTTAAATTCCCCTCTTCGATATCATCTTCTTTTCCCAGTTAGTGCCTAGAACACACTAGATACACCAGTAAAATAGTGTTAAATTAATAAATGGATATGTATGACTTTAGGCGTCTTTTCTAGTTTGTATACCAACTTTACAGGCTCTCTAGATCACCATACGCTTGTTAATAAGATAATTAGATGTTTCTTTAAGGTCATTTATAATGGAATATAAACTCTGGATTCAGACTTCAGTTTTAAGATTTATTAACTTTGAACAAATTCTTAATCTTTTGTACTTCAGATTTGTTCCTCTATATACTGAACATACTAATAATAGCACCTGGCTTTGGGGATTGTTAGAAGGATGTAATGAGATAATGTAGTTAGGAATGAAGGTTTTAGAGCTGGAGATACGGCTTGGTGGTTCCAAACACTGGTTGTTCTTTCAGAGGACCTGGATTCAATTTTCAGTACCCATATGATGACTCAAAACAACTCTCCGGGATCCAAACCTCTTTTCTAGCCCCAGTGGACATTGTGTGCACATAGTATACAGACATACATACAGAAAGAACATTTGTCCATCTAACATTAAATCAAAGGTTAAAAAAGTAAGAAAGAATACTGGTAGAGACAGATTTGGAATCTAGCCCACTATTCAATATTTCTCCTATAACAGTACTTAACACATAAAAGGTGTTCCATAAGCTTTTTGTTTCCTTTAGCTTTTACTATGAACTCCTTTACACATTACTCATATTTTATTTTTTTATTGGATGTTTTATTTACATTTCATATGTTATCCCCTTACCCTATCCCCCCCACCCAGGAACCCCCATCCCCTCACCCCTCCTCCTGCTTCTCTGTGGATGTACCCTACTACCCCCTCACTCCAATCTCCCCACCCTTAAATTCCCAGCCACTGGGGCGTCCAGCCTTCATAAGACCAAGGATCTCTTCTCCCACCTATGCCCGACAGGGCCCTCCACCCTTACATATACAGCTGGAGCCATGGATCCCTCCCTAAGTGCTCCCAGGCTAGTGGTTTAGACCCTGGGAGCTGTGGTTGGTTGGTATTGTTGCTCTCCTCATGGGGCCACAAACCCTTTCAGCTCCAACAGTCTCCACTCTAACTCCTCCATTGGGAACCCCTTGATCAGTTCAGTGGCTAGCTGTGAGCATCTGCCTCTGAATATGTCAGACTCTTGCAGACCTCTAAGGAGACATCTATATCAGGCTCTTATCAGCATGCACTTCCTGACTTCCACATCAGCATCTACCTTTGGTGACTGCACATGGGATGGATACTCAGGTGGAATGGTCTCCAGATGGCCCCTCCTTCAGTTTCTGTCCCTCACTTTGTCTCCATATTTGCTCCCTTGAGTATTTTGTTGCTCCTTCTAAGAAGTACCGAAGCACCCCCACTTGGTCTTCCTTCTTCATGAACTTCATGTGGCCTGTGAGTTGAATCTTGGGCATTTCAAGGTTCTGGGCTAATATCCAATAATCAGTGAGTGAC
>NW_021604629.1:3579453-3590246 GCF_004785775.1 Grammomys surdaster | reverse complement strand
CCTATTGACAGTGTCCTTTGCCTTACAGAAACTTTGCAATTTTATGAAGTCCTATTTGTCAATTCTTGATCTTAGAGCATATGCCATTGGTGTTCTGTTCAGGAACTTTTCCCCTGTGCCCAAGTATTCGAGGCTCTTCCCCACCTTCTCTTCTATTAGTTTCAGTGTATCTGTTTTTTTGTGGAGGTCCTTTATCCACTTAGACTTCAGCTTTGTACAAGGAGATAAGAATGGATCAATTTTCATTCTTCTACATGTTGTCCTCCAGTTGAACCAGCACCATTTGTTGAAAATGCTGTCCTTTTTTCACTGGACAGTTTTAGCTCCTTTGTCAAAGATCAAGTGACCATAGGAGTGTGGGTTCATTTCTGGGTCTTCAATTCTATTCCATTGATCTTCCTGCCTATCTCTGTACCAATACCAGGTAGTTTTTATCACTATTGCTCTGTAGTACAGCTTGAGGTCAGGGATGGTGATTCCTCCAGAAGTTCTTTTATTGTTGAGAATGGTTTTCGCTATCCTGGGTTTTTTGTTATTCCATATGAATTTGAGAATTTCCTTTTCTATCTCTGTGAAGAATTGAGTTGGGATTTTAATGGGAATTAAATCCCACTTTCTCTTCTGCTAGTTCCAACATATCTGGTTTTACGTGGAGGTCCTTTATCCACTTAGACTTGAGCTTTGTACAAGGAGATAAAAATGGATCAATATACATTTTGGCCATTTATAAGCATACATTTTCAATATACTAATTACAAAGCTTTGCTTCTTGTACAAAAATTTTCTCTTTTTAAGGCACCTGCCATTGTTGTATATGTGCAGAAGCACTTGACATTTTACTTGGAGAGCTCTGGGCTTTCTGCAGGTCTTAGAATCCCCACAAGAGAGAAAGATTGGGTCCAGTAAAAAAATAGAAATGAAAATAAATGCCTTATTTCTAGAATAAACTTTTCCTCTTTTTTTTGAAGACTGATTTTGTACTTGAATAAGTGACATTTTTAATTGTTTGGGTCATTACTTAAGATTAACTTAAACATGTCTTAATACCTGGATTCCTGAGAAATGAAACACTCACAGTTGGTGTTCATATCTGTAGTCTATGGAGCTTTGAAAACACATGAAACAAATACTCCTTACTTTGTGATTTCTTGCCTACTATTTGTAATTAATTTGGATTCTTGTAAGTTATTTATACGGTATGTGGTTTGAATATATTGTGTGAATTATTAACCTAGGAAACTTTGTACATTGGTTGTAATTTCTCCTTTTTCAGGGATCAAAGAAGGAAGAGATTGAAGGTGAAGAAGTATCTGGTTTAATTCAACCTGCAGAAGTATTTGCTCCCAAAAGCCTGGTGTTGGTATCCAGATTAGACTATCCAGAAATCTTTAGGGTAAAGAACTCATAGTCATCTTATCAATTTATAATATTGTGTAAATCTATTTTGAATGAACTAAGGAGACAAGAGGTTTTTTTTATTGAAAACATTGTTAGATTGAATTAGTGGTTCACTAATAAAATAAAATATAATAAAATAAAACATATGACATGAAGAAGCAGATTTGTGTTGGATGAAAGCAATCTGAACAAGTTAACGTGACTATTCACACTTCTAAGAGTATAATGTTTATTTAAAAATAGATTTCATGTTAATTAAATAAAAATTATAAACCATAAAAATTTTGATTAGCTTCAAGAACTTTAAAATGTACTCACTGTAACAACTGTGAATATGTTTATTAAATTTGTGGTGTTAAATTACACTAGGATTATGTGAGATTTTAGATAATTCTGATCATGTCTTTAAAATATTGTTTAGAGCCAAGCCTTATGGCCCAAGTTAGCAATTGTGGTATTTAAGAGGTAGAGACAAGAAGTCTTAAGTCCTGGGCAAGCCTGAGATACTACATGTTTCTTTCAGGTCCCTCCCCTCTTTTTTTTAGTATTCAGAATTTTCAAATATAAAGATGTATGAAAGAATAAATATTTGTATTAATATACAAGTATAAAACTAGAAAAGTGAGAGTATACATAATAGAATAAATAACCTCATTATTACAGTGACAATTATGACTCCTTTAGTGTGTTTTGTGACATACTATTATATGTAATTTCTACAAATTAATGACAGTTACTAATTTTTTAGTCACAATCTCAGTAAGCTAAAAGATGGAGATTATATATTAGGATCAAGAAGGAATCAGTCAGAAAAGAGCTTGCTGCACCAATAAGAGATTTTGAACTTGGATCCTCAGCACTTCTACAAAAGCCAAGCACATGACTGGGCCACATGTCTAACTTCAGTGCTGGGTGAAGGAAATAGGACAGGGAGACAGGAGGATTTCCAGAGCCCACAGGCCAGCCAGTCTACTGAATCCATGAATTTCAGATTCAGTGAGAGACCAAAGCTACTGAGGAAAACTGTTGGCATCCTTCTCTAGCATCCATGTGTACACAAGCTCACATATACACACCCCCAAACAGAAGTAAAATAAAGACAATAAAGATTGCATTTCATCTTATTTTACCACTTACCGTCTTCTGTACTCAGCATGTTAACCTTACTATTTTACCTGTTTGCTGTCCTTTGTTACAAATCATAGATGTTAAAGTTTCTACCAGATAGTCTGGATTTATAAGAACTATATCACAACACCTCTTAATTTTTACCTTGAAATACGGAGTTTCCTACAATAAGTTTCAAAACAACCAGGCAAACAGTATGGAAAAAAAACAATTCAGCCTTACAAATTAACTGTAATGGTTATCTAAACAGAGGTACCTGTTTTACAAATTATGGCTTTCTGCTTTCTATAAACTTACCTTGGAAGTTCATTTGGATGTTCTGGTCCTGGAGGAAAATTTAATAAACCTGTTTTGTTGCTTAAGATTTATTTCATGTTCAATGTAGAGTATAATTGACATGGTTCAAAAAGAAATTTTCCTGGAAGAGATGTCACAGTTTATTTTATTGACACTGCCATGAGATAACCGCGTGCACCACTCTGTGCAGGCTTGCCTGGGTCTGATCTATACTGTGTACGTGGACAGCCTGAGTGTCTCCTTGGAAAGTCTCATCGCAAATCTCTGTGCTTGCCTGGTTCCAGCTGCTGGAGGGTCTCAGGTGAATAGAACAAATTCATTTTGGATGATTTAATTTATGACAGAAAAGAAAGAATTCTTCAAATATTTTTGTTTTAGATAGGATCCTACTTTAGGTAATCCTTGTTCCTATGATGTACCGTCCAGATACCTAAGATTCTATTTCATAGATCAAGAGGCTGATTTCAAGAGATGGAGAGATGGCTCAGTGGTTAAGAGAACATGATGCTTTTCCTGAGGACCTGAGTTCAATTCCTAGCATCTACATCACATAGCTTACAACTGTCTGTAAGCCCAACTCCAGAGACATCCAGCCTCTGTGGGTACTTGCATTCATGTTCATGTACCCACTCCCACACATAGATACATAATGAAAATAATAAAAATAAATCTTTAAGAAAAGAAGCTGATTTTCAGATTGAGTTCCCTTTCAGCTGGCATAATTAGCAGACATATTTGATGTAACTTCAACTCTACTTTTTAACTTTTTGGACATATCTTTCTTTAGGAAGAATTTTTCAGTATATAGTATATAGTTACATTTCAATTATATTAAGTAAAAATTGACTAAAATTAGAAGACAAAATTGAGAAAACTTTCTATAGCATTGTAGCTGTTTTTTAAATAGATTCCTTTTTCTCTATATTTTGATGTTTAAAAAATTTGTCTTGGAATCAGAAAAATAAGACTCTGCCACCATGGTTTATTTATTGTTTCTAGGTCAACCATCTTGAAAAGCACTGGAGCTAGGGAAATAGCTCCTGTGAGAGAGCACATGCTTGTCATGTGTAAGGCCTTCCTATCAGTCCCAGTGCCAAACAGAACAGAGGCTTGTCTTCTTAGACCTTAAAGACATCTAGTTGGCCATGTAGTTTGTTTTTTCAGAGACAAACCTCTGAAAAGTCACAGCACTTGTCCTTTAGTCTGTCAAAAAAGTGAGAGAGAGAGCGAGAGAGCATGCACGCACACACATGCTTGCATGGATGCTGGTGTCCAAGGAATTCAGAGGCAGCAGATCCTTACTGTTAGAGTTACAAATGGTGGCAAGCCTCTGGCATGGATGCTATGAACTAAGCTGCGATCCTCTGAAAGAGCAGCAAGTACTCTTAACTGAGCCATCTCTCCAGCCCCTACAAAATGTTAAATTTTTAAAAGAAAAGATGTTACATGTAGAGTAATTAGCGTTTTAACTCTCTTTCTAAATTTCTTTTGTCTTAAATTACCTCTTCTCTTCTTCCTTTCTTCTTCTTCCTCTTTTCCTTCCTCCTTTTCTCCTCTTCCTCTTTGTTGTTCTAAGGACAGAATCTTAAAGGAGGCCTTGGCCTCATCAGGCCTTTCCAACAAAGAAGTAGATGGTTCTATTACGTTATACGTTGGTTATATGTTAACATAGCTTTGGTCAGTTATAATTGTTAGTGATATTTGTGTCTTATCTACTGAGGTTTTAACTTCCATGGAATAAATTTTCTGATATCATTTTGATTTGTACACAGCATAACTTGTATGTTTTAGGTTATATGTTTCAGTTTCTCACTGTCTCTTATGACTTTATTTACGTTTCTTTCATTCTGCAGAAGCTCTTTTCCTTGGGTGCAGGAGACAGACAACTGATCCAGACTCCTTTGCATGACAGTCTTCCTGTCACAGGCACTAGTGTGGCTCTTTTATTTCAGCAATTAGGTATGTCTTACCCTGGATTTTAAAGTATTTTCTTATAGAAGCCTGTGGCTGGAAATAATGATTGAAGTTTGTATCACCTGACAATGTAGAGGTAATAAAAAGACACCATTTATTGTCTATTGTAGCTTATCTATGTCAGAAAGAAAGACCTTATGGACCAAGCTTCTATAAGGACTTAATTTTGTATTGTCCCATTGGCATAGTTTGGATATTTGGGAGCAAGTTGCTAAGAAAGGGGATAGATGAAGGACACTTTGCATTTACTGCTTGGTATGATTAAGGATGGAGATAGGTGCATCAGGTGTTCCAGCTCATCAAAACACTGTGACTACATATTTGAAGAGATAGCGGAACTGAAATAGTTGTTCTTTGCTAATTAGAATGTGAAAAGCTTACTTTGGTTATAATTTGGTTCCCTTTTAACATTAAGTTCATTCCTAGGCATTTACCCATGGCAGATGATAATGCACATTCATAAAAATATTTGCACATGAATGTCCATAGCCATTTTATGTTAGTAAATTGAAAGCCATCTTAGTGTTCATCAAAGGTAATAGGGAACATATATTAAATTCTGTGGTTTATCCTCATGATGGGATATACAGTGTAAAAGAATGAAGTATTGATACATCCAACATAGATTAACATAAAAATAACTGTGCTGAATGGAAAACATCACATAAAAATGCATATGTTATGATTTGGTTTCTTAAATTGCAGTCTAGTCTGGTGGCAAAAACAAGTGGTCTCTGACTACATTGTTGGTAGAAAGATCAAGATTACAAAAGTCATGAGGAAACCTTTCGTGGTAATGATTTTTGTAAATAAATATATCAGATTCTTAACTGAAAACTTCAAAAATGTGTGACTATTTATAGCACCCTTATACAAAATAGAAATAGGTAGACACAGATGTCTGTTATGAATGAATTTATTAATACACCTTACAGTATATTCACTCAGTGGCAAATTATTCAGGCATACAAAGGAACATAGAATTGATACATGCTCTATCATGGATGTACTTTGAAACTATGCTATGAAAGAAGCCAGACACAAAAGCCATATATAGTATTATTTTGTTTATATGAAAAGTCCAGGATATGCAAATCCATACAGACAAAATCTAAAATAATAGTTTCCAGAGGCCAGAATAGGGTACAAATAGGTTCAGGATTTCTCTTGGATGACAAAATTGCTTTAGTTTAGATATTAATAGTAGTATATGTCTTGGTACTAAAACCACTGAATTGTACACCTCTAAACAGTGAATTTTGTAATCCCAATACTCAAGAAGCTAAGACAGAAAGATTACCACAAGTTTAATGCCATCTTGGAAATACAAATTAGAATTACTCTGCTTAAAAAGGAGGAGTGAGTAGGTGTGGAAACACAAAACAGGGCATTTCATAATATATGAACCATATGTATCTCAGTAAAGACAAAATCACTATGTTTTTGTAAAGCAGCTAAGGAAACATCTTGTAGCTACTTGAACTGAAGGTTGGTAGAACTGGAGTTTTGAAATTTTAATTACAACTGATCAAAAGTCAGCATTTTAAAAAATTTTATCTTTGAAAACTTCATACACATACACAGTGTATCTTAGACATATCCATCCCCTACTCCTTCTCCTGAATCCCCAGGACCCACCATTCTATCTCCATCTCACTTCATGTCTGCCTCTCACAACTTTTATTTGTAACTCACAATCAATTAGTGCTACCCGTATGCTCATGGGTGTGGAGTCATCCACTAGAGCATAGGAAACCCATCAGTGGCCACACTCCTAAAGAAAGTGACTGCCCTTCCTCTAAGAATCATCAGCCACCAAAAGAGCCTGAGCAGGGATGTGGCCTCGCCAGTGCTTGCCTAGTCCATGTTGAAATTTTATGTATTTTTATTTTTTATTTTTTGCTTATTTACTTTACTTCCCACTCACTGCCCCATTCCCAATCACCCCATCCCACAATCCTTCCTCCCCGCCCCCTTCTCCTCTGAGCGGGTGGAGGCCCCCTTGGGTATCTCAGACCTGGCACTTCAGGTCTCCAGAGGCTAGGTGCTTGTTTTTTTCTTGTAGTTGTATGTCCATTTTCTAAGACATGTTGGGATTTTTAACTGACAGTCTTTCACAGATCCTGTGTAGGAAAGCAACCTCTGCTGTATGTGCACGTGTGCAGTAGTCATGCTGTGTTCAAAGGACAACGTTTCACAGCACTCCCTATCTTCCAGCTCTTACATCCCTTAGGGCCCACTTTTGAAATGTGTCTGTGCTTTTGAGAAATGGTGTGAGGGGCTGATACTGGACCCATCAATGGCTGGGCACTCAGGGTTACTTGTTTGCATCCTTTGACAGTAATAAATCTACATTAACTGCCACCTGCTTCACTAAGAAGCTTCTATGACCACAGCTAGAAACAGCACAAATCTATGAATATAAACAAATATTTAGAAGGCACTTTAACAACATGACCATTTAGAAAAACAATATCAAGAGATTCTACTTGGGGCCTGTAACTTCTCTAGCTGTGGATTCTGCTCATGTTTATGGTAGCAAGCAGCAGGCATGGATTCACTCCTACTTGGGAACTTCTGATCTTGAAGTCTAAGTTTAAAAACAAAAACAACAAAATACAGTGAGAGATATCATATGACACAATTTCTGGGGAATATGGGGAAACATTTACTTATCTAAGATAGGGAACCAGTGATAGACTAAAGGGCAGAAATCACCAAAGCCTAACTTATTGGTACTGCTTACACAAGTAGGGGTGAGGGTTATTTACAGGAGCAGAAATGACTCAGAGCCACCTACATCACTGAATGCCAACTCCAACATGGGTGACAGCTCATGAAAACTGAAAACCTGGAGCACATTGCATAGATTACAAACAAGCCATCATGTTGAAAAGTGTCCTTTCTGAATAGGTCGACTGTTCTTTGCTTCTTTCATGTAGTTGGGCTTGTATCATGCTTCTTCCAGGCAGTTTAGCTGATCTGCCTCTTTCAGTTTCTCTCAATGGTCTTTACTGCTTCTATATCCCTGGAGAGGGAGGGTCCCAGTGAATCAAGTCAGTTTCAGGGACTTCCTGACATTATTGAGTTGTTTACCTCCAGAGCTTAAGACCCCTTCTAGTAGAACGCAATATCTGACCTCCCCTGTTGTCTCACCTTCCTTTTTACATCCTTTATTTTAAAGAAGGTTCTTTGTAGAATGGATGTTTACACCTTCCCTTAAAAACATCTGTTGTCTCACATCCCTTTAACAAGCTTACCTCCAAGATGGGAGGTTTTAATCCTGGAGAAAATGGCTACATAATACTAGGAATAGTAAAACATGTGATATGAAAGAACAAGAAGAGAATACTGGACTCTGAAAATTAAAGTGGAGGTGGGGGAAAGAAGTAAAGGGTGTGCAAACCAAACCTAAGGATAGATGAAGAAGCTTTATAAAACTCAGCTATTTGTGAGCTAATTAAAAAAATATTTAAAAAGGAGTTCAAATAGAAGTATTCTACCTTAGTGTACAATGCTCCTACCAGAAGACATGGGTTATTAAGGGAAAACCTCAGTCCCAGGAACAGGGTACTTCCCTCTGAGTTACTGTATAAGCTATTTCCATAACTCTTGGGCACCCACCCTAATAAAATGGCAAAACCCTATGGCTGAAGACACTTGGGTGCAGGATACAGAGAAGTCAGTTTTGAGTTAACCAGGAAACTAACTATTAGCTAGTGCTGGAAGGTGCTATGTAGTCTCCTGCAGGAGAAAAGATATCAGTGGCCTTACCCAGTGCTGGACACTACAGGCTACAGGTGCGGTGAGCAACTAACTCTTTTATTGTATTTGAGGCCAACAAATATTTTAAGATACATGAATTCACATTATTCACGGGAAAATAGCAAGGATCCAATTTATTATTTTGAAAATTATCAATAAGTAATCACAGTAACAATAAAAAGAAAGAAATTGTACCTTTTAGAAATATTCTAATTTATAAATGAATGCAAAATGTAATATATTTACAAATATCTAAGCATTAACAGTTATTATCTAAATATTACCTCCAAAAAAGCATATTATGTGCTTCCCTTACTTTAAATTACCTGTGGTTTTAATAAAATCTCGAGTCAGAAAATGAAGAAGCTAGAACTGTATGCATCAAGGATATAATTCTCAAAATGCAGACGTTTGTGGCCAGGACCGTGGTGCAATTGATAAAGGCTCCTGCTGCTGTACCTGCAACCTTATTTCAGTCCTGGCATCCTACATGTTGGGATTAAAGAACAGATTCTGACAAATGGTTGGTAAATTGAACATTTACAAGGGACTAGGATGGCTGTGAGTTAGCCCAATGACGGGATTATTGTAGGTCCACTTCCCAGGGGCCCACCCAATGCAGCCGAAAAGGAGTGCGTGGTGCTGGGAGTGGGTGCAGCCTACATGGCCTAAGACAGGGCCCTCACCCTCCTTTCACCCACATCAGAGTCCCTTGACGTTGCCCATCGTCGACAGCCTAAAGCCTTCGACCATCGATGTGACTCGTCTCACATCAGTGTTTTGGGGTTGTGAACTTGTCTAAGACCCCCCATAATTAGACATCCAAATTCAAAATTCACATAGTTGGGATTGATCATAAGATGCCTTCTCTAACTAAACAGAGAAGGGGGAGATGCCAGAAGCCAGGACCCCCGCCCTTACCCTCACCCCCTACCTTTCCCCACCTGCACAATGTCCTCTGAAGCTTGGCAACTGCAAGATCCTGCTTAGCAACTGCAGATAGACTCAAAGCAGTGTACCATATCATCTTAAGAATAGCAGGAAGACCATAACTCAAGCAGTGTACCATATCTTCTGAAGAACAGCAGGTAGATCATAATTCAAGGCAGTGTACCGTATAGACCATGACATGTTTCAAGGCACAGGCCAAGAAGATTTTGTACTTTTCCACCATCTGGCCCCTCTTACCCCCTCCCCTTGTGAAACATGCTATAAAAAAGCATTTCATGTTCAAAAATAAATAAATTATTTATAAAAAAAAAAAAAAGAGAGAGAGAGAAAGAAAAATAGCACACTTAACTTTAATGAGACCTGGTAGTTTTCAAACAGTAAAATTTATAAGAACATTCTGGAAAATCCTTGAAAATGGAGACTTCTTTCATTGTTATTTTTTACTGAGATAAATTTACAACAATAACATAAAAAAAAAAAAAAGAACAGATTCTTCTAGTCATTGTCTTCATACCTCACCTGCATGCCATGGCATTCATGCACACACACCCCCATGAAGAAAATAGTGTAATTATTTTAAATTTAAAAAATCATGCTTTCAGAAACTACCATTTAAGTCTCAGGTTTTTTAACAATAACTTCCCAGCCTCTCCCCGCAGACCTCCAAGAAAAAATATTAACACAGCAAGATAGAACTCTTAAGTCTATGATAATACTTCAGGTTAAAAAAAATACTACCTATAGAAACATTAAAACATTAGTTAAAATAAAAATCTAGACAGTTACTTTGGGATATATAATGCAGTAATTACATATGCTTTTATGTGTGACCCCAGAAAGCAAAGCACACTAGTCAACAAGGATCAAATGGGCAATGATGATAGTCTTTGGTGTCTATAAAACAGTTCTTTTAAAGAAGTGGCATAAATGTTCTTTATCTAGAAATTTAATTTGTTGGTTGTCGTTTTGTCCTATTGACAGTGTCCTTTGCCTTACAGAAACTTTGCAATTTTATGAAGTCCCATTTGTCAATTCTTGATCTTAGAGCATATGCCATTGGAGTTCTGTTCAGGAACTTTTCCCCTGTGCCCAAGTATTTGAGGCTCTTCCCCACCTTCTCTTCTATTAGTTTCAGTGTATCTGGTTTTATGTGGAGGTCCTTTATCCACTTAGACTTGAGCTTTGTACAAGGGGATAAGAATGGATCAATTTTCATTCTTCTACATGTTGTCCTCATAAAATTGCAAAGTTTCTGTAAGGCAAAGGACACTGTCAATAGG
>NW_021604629.1:3553666-3579053 GCF_004785775.1 Grammomys surdaster | reverse complement strand
ATGGATTCAAAAAATGTGGTATATTTACACAATGGAGTATTACTCAGCTATTAAAAACAATGAATTCAAGAGGTTCCTAGGTAAATGGATGGAACTAGAAGTTATCATCCTGAGTGAGGTAAGCCAATCACAAAAGAACACACATGGTATTCACTCACTGATTATTGGATATTAGCCCAGAACCTTGAAATGCCCAAGATGCAACTCACAGGCCACATGAAGTTCATAAAGAAGGAAGACCAAGTGGGGGTGCTTCGGTACTTCTTAGAAGGAGCAACAAAATACTCAAGGGAGCAAATATGGAGACAAAGTGAGGGACAGAAACTGAAGGAGGGGCCGTCTGAAGACCACTCCACCTGAGTATCTATCCCATGTGCAATCACCAAAGGTAGATGCTGATGTGGAAGTCAGGAAGTGCATGCTGATAAGAGCCTGATATGGATGTCTCCTCAGAGGCCTTCAAGAGTCTGACATATTCAGAGGCAGATGCTCACAACTAGCCATTGAACTGATCATGGGGTTCTCAATGGAGGAGTTAGAGTGAAGACTGAAGGAGCTGAAAGGGTTTGTGGCCCCATGAGGAGAGCAACAATACCAACCAACCACAGCTCCCAGGGTCTAAACTACCAGCCTGGGAGCACTTAGGGAGGGATCCAGGGCTTTAGCTGAATATGTAAGAGCGGAGGGCCCTGCTGGCCATAGTTGGAAGAAGAGAACCTTGACCTCATGAAGGCTGGACGCCCCAGGGGGTGGGAATTTTGAGGATGGGGAGGTGGGAGTGGGGTGGTAGATAGAGGTTACATCCACAGAGAAGAAGGAGGAGGGATGAGTGGATTGGGGGTTCCTGGGTGGGTGGGGGATGGGATAAGGGGACAACATATGAAATGTAAATAAAACATTCAATAAGAAAATTAAAAAAAAAGAAATTTAAAAGTGCTATTAGTTTCCTAATAACATTCTAGTTCTTACAGCTGTATGCTAGGTTCCACCAAACATTTTCATTTTCCATAAAAGCTTTTCATGATTCCCTGTACTGCTCATCTGTTCTTCCTTTTGGAGTGTCTTTCTTCCACTTTTCTAACTCTAAAAGTATACACTTGGGAATTGGCTATTATTATACCAATTGTTATTATGATTCTTAAAACATACCTATTTTCCCATAAGGCTAAAAGTACATATGGGAAGGGCTATGGTTTGTTCAACTTTATATCCCTGGTAACTGCCATGAACCTGGCACATAGGGATTTTTTTTTAAAATATATTTGGTTTATGGGTTGGAGAAAAGGCTCCGTAGTATAGCTTGATGATAAATCAAAAGCATCCTGATGTAAAACTATCTTTTCTTTTAACTTTAATTTTTGAGACAGTATCTTCCTACATAGCCCAGGTATGCTTGGTGGTCTCTCGCTCTCTCCCCCCATCTCCCCTGACTCTGTGTGTGTGTGTGTGTGTGTGTGTGTGTGTGTGCGTGTGTGTGTTGGGGGAAGGGGCAGTGTACACATGCATGCTTGTGTATGTAGAGGCCAGAGGTTGATGCTGAGTTTGTTTGTTTTTTTTATTACCTTCTTACTTGAGACAGGATCTTTCACTAACCAGAGGTCACAGACTGGGTTTGAGTCTGGCTGGTCAGTGAGTTCTGGGGGGTCCACCTGTCTCTTCCCCACCCTTCCACAACAGAGCCAGAGCTACAAAAGTGTATGGTCATGTCTGGCTTTTACTGGGTGCTGGGGTCATATGATTTCAGGGCTTTTACTGACTGAACCATCTCCCTGGTCCTTCTCATTCTGTCTTATGTTACTTGAATGCTACTATTAAATAAGTCTGTTTAGTTATCTTTTATTGAACATCAGTGACATGTGGCAAGACAGCTATAATTAAATGAGTTGATCTTCCGTGATACGAAGTTCTCTTGTGTAAATTTTCAGTTGTCTCTTTTAGCACCTCAGAGATTTGTTTTTCTATAAAATATACCTGTTCAACATATAAGCATGCAGCTTTCAAATGGCAGGAGGTTAAATTGCCCTTTTCTGCGCTTATACTTTGTATATGTCTATATTTTGGTGTGTTTTTTAATCTTGCCATCCTTACTGAACTGTGAACTTCCAAGAGTCTGCCTTATATTTATCTCCATCTCCAAGAATTTAGCATTTTCTATCATATCTCAGAAGTCTAATAAGTCTTTTTTTTTTTAACAATCTAACATGTAGAGAAAGTAGACATATAATAAATACTGGTCAGGTAAATGATCTTTTCCTCACCATGAATTGATCAGAAAAAGAGATGACGACTTTCTAGAATATATTCTTCTTCAAAGTATGGGCTTCTGGGATTGTGAGATAATACACAGGTAAACATGCTTTTTGTGCATGCTTGCTGACTTTATTTCTATACCTAAACCCACATAAAGGTGGAAGGAGGGAACCATTTCCACAAAGTCATGCTCTGACCTCCACATGTACATCATGGCATGTGCATGTACACTCCACATATATTATATAAGTATACACTTACACATAATAAAGTACAATTTGAAAAAGAATGGTCTTTGTTCCTTAATTTACCCTTTTGATTATCTGAGACATAGTATTCTGTTGATATAACATGTATTCACTATTCAGTGGAGAATCCTGGAATTAAGGCTTTCTTGTTATTCATTTAAAATAGAGAACAAATCCATTTAATCCCTTAGGCCCTGAGTTTCAAAACTTAACTCTCCAAGAAAATTGAGATCCGGAAATAATTTTAAGATTGCTTTAGTATTTGAGCAATTGGCGGGATGTGTATGTATGAGTATAGTAAGTCCAGTAGAAATTATCACCAGAGTGTTTACCATTCTGTCACCTTTATTATTACTGTGAAGTATTCGATACATATAGACAACAGCAGATGAAGAAACTATTTTGGGTCAAGCAAGCTTCTTGTCATAGCTATAGCATTTGCTTTCTAAGTAACTTGAAGCTATGAACATGGCAACAAACATTGCTTCTTAGGAATACAAATCAGGTTAATTTTATCAGCAGTATCTACCACATCACTGCTCAGCAGAGCAGCCTTTTTGAAATTCATAAGCTCTTCTATGTAAAGTTAAAACATCCAGAGAGGTGTTAGAATTATGCCAACTACACTGCAAGTGTCTCTACACTTTTTCCTAATTATAATGACTACCACTGTAAATTTTAGAATTAACATGAATTCAATGGTCTTTGGCATGACACTCTAGATGTCTCCTTTCTCTTAAACTCTGAACCTCCTTCCAGTAATTTAAATAGGATAAGAAGCACCAATCCGTTGTTCCAAATGCCTATCTAAATCCTCTTGTATATTCAACACATTAGTAACATTTTTTGCTAAGTGATTAACAAAAGTAGCTGTCTGAACTTCTTGTGTCAAAGCAATTGCAGAAGCAGTGGTGCTAGCAATTAATGTAATTAAAGCTGTTATACCAGCAATAATCAAGCACATGTGAATGGAATATGCATTATCAAAAGCAATGCATTTTTGTCTTAGGTTGGTAAGGCTCTGTGGAAAATATTACCCGTCCTTGGTTTGCCAGCCTGTTAATTTAATATCTCTGTCTGGGGGTGGATACCCCCAAGTGCCTCTACTTACAGCCTAACTCATTTCTTCTAGTACTTGCAAGCTATTTTTAGAATACCAAGGTTCTGTGGTACTCAGGGCAATAAAACAAAACAAAAGCTGGTTAATAGACCTCTGTAACTGACATGCTGGATTTCAAAACACTAACACAATTAGAAGGTGTACAATCAATGCAACTTACATTAAATACTGTAGAAGAAACAAAAGTAATTTTAACTTGACAATTAAAAGAGCTTTGATACATGCTAACACCTGTTTGAAATCCAGATCCTGCCCCAACTTTATCTCTTGCTAACATAACATCATAGTGAACTGCAGCTAACTCCAGATATGTCTCTGAAAATGTTCAGAACTAGACTTCCAAATGAAGACTGTTATTTCCAATATTGGATTGATTTCTAGACCAGTCCATGATTGAATCCGAATAACTGGTCACATTTAAGAACAATACAAGAGTCATTGTAACTTCTCTTTTTGATTCTCTGTTCTACAAGGTCTAAAAATTTGAGGTAAGGCAGCTTGTCCCATAAAGGGTATAGGTAAGCAATGGTGGGTCAGGAACATGTGTCCAATACAACTTTCCAGTCACCATTGTCAGGGCACTCAGCAAGCTCACAGGTCAACATCATTCTTTGTCCTGGCATCAGCATGTCTAGCCCATCACTCTGGCAACCACCATGCTTCTTCAACATCCTGCAGAAAAAACACAGACATGCCATGCCCTCTTCCCCATGTTTAATACCTGATCCGGATCATGCCTTATGCCAGTAAGTGGATCCTTCCCTTTCACCTATGCATAAGTAAGAATTCCTAGTTGTAGAGTGCTATAGACTCTCAGCAGAGAGTAGCTTGATCATGCTTGCCCTTTTTGTCCTGAGAATACTTTTATTCCTGTCCATCATGTTAAAACTTGTTCTGACAACAAGTGTTCTGATTTCTGAGTTAGAGGCCAGCCTAGTCTTACAGAGTGAGCTCCAGAATAGCCAAGGCTACACAGAGAAGCCCTGTCATAAATAAATAAATAAATAAATAAATAAATAAATAAATAAATAAATAGTCCTGCTCAAGATCATTTCTTGAGAAGTTGTCACCTGAGGTAGGGTCAGTGTAATGACAAAGGCTCTTACAAGATGAAGAAGAGAGACAGGAGATTGGTGTCAAAATGATACCAGGTAAGACTGTCAAGTGACCGTTATCATCTTTGAAGATAAAAGGCAACCAGAAAGCCAAAGGATATTGGGGGGAGACCTAGAAAATAGAAACTTAAGTATGCACTCACTGATAAGTGGATATTAGCCCAAAAGCTGGCAATACCCAAGATACAACTCGCAAACTACATTAAGCTCATGAAGAAGGAAGAGCGAAGTGTGGGTGCTTCTGTCCTTCTTAGAAGGAGTAACAAAATACTCATGGGAACAAATATGGAGACAAAGTGTGGGACAGAAACTGAAGGAGGGGCCGGCTGGAGACTGTTCCACCTGGGTATTCTTCTCATGTGCAGTCACCTCCATCTCTTGTGCAGTCACCAAAGGCAGACGCTGATGTGGATGCCAGGAAGTGCATGCTGACAGGAGCCTGATATAGCTGTCTTCTTAGAGGTCTGCCAGAGCCTGACACATACAGAGGCAACAATACCAACCAACCAGAGCTCCCAGCCTGGGAGCACATAGGGAGGGACCCATGGCTCCAGCTGTATATGTAGGGGAGGATAGCATTGTCGAGCATAGGTGGGAAAGGAAGTCCTTGGTCCAGTGAAGGCTGGATGCCTCAGTGTGGGGGAATTTGTGGGTGGGGAGGTGTGAGTGGGCAGGTAGGTGAGTGCCCATCCTCACAGAAGCAGGAGGAGGGGGGAATGGGATGGGGGTTCCTGGGTGTGTGTTGGGGGAATGGGGAAAGGGGATCACATCTGAAATGTAAATAAAATATCCAATTAAAAAAAAAGAATAGCCAATGAAAACAAGAGCGAAACTAGAACAACTCAGGCTTGAGCTATATAGTACATTCAAATGCTTCTTTTCATAAGCAAGTAGATGCAGATGCTGGTGCTGAAGTGGAGTACCAGAATGCAACATAAATGCTAAGAACAATATCAAAAGTAACCAGCTCCAGCCTTCCATCTGCCAGGTAATACAGCAGTTTGGGATTGGTTTTGTTGCTCTCCCCACGGGGCTGCAACCCCCTTCAGCTCCTTTAGTCTTGTCTCTAACTCCTCCATTGGGAACCCCATGATCAGTTCAGTGGTTAGCTGTGAGCATCCGCCTCTGTATTCCTGAGGTCTACATAAGAAAAGCTGACTGGTGGTATGTTCTTATTATAATCCCAGCACTGGGAATGCAGAGACAGGTAGATAGATTGCTGGGACTCAATGGCTAGCCAGCCTAGCCTACTGGTCTAACTACAGGTCAATTAGTGACCCTGTCTCAAAACACAATATAGCTGGCTCATAAGGAATGACATCCAAGGTTATCTTCTGGCTTCCATGTAAAAACACACACATTCAAATCAGAATTGACACTGGCAACATAGTATTAATTAAGGGACTTCTCTAAATACACCATCATATAGTTTTGACTTCTAGAAGCCTGTCAATGTCTTACATATTCAGGACATGAAACTAGATCAGTCTAATTGTTAGAAAAACAAAGTAATATATTTATAAAGTCATCAGTTATGGTGATGGTTTAATGAAAAATGTCCCCATAGGCTAGGCTATATGTTGGAGTCCTTAGTGTCCTACTGGTAGTACTGAGAAGGCTGTGGCGCCATGGAGGAAGTGTCCTGTTGAAAGAAGGGTCTTATGGACTTACTTCCTGGTCACAGTATTTCCTAATTGTAGATGCAGTATGATCAGTCAACTCCCTGATGCTGGTGCCTTGCCTTCTCTGCCTGCTGTTATGTCTTCCCCTGCATGACAGAATGATACTTTGACACTAACTGTAACCCAGAAATAACCCTTTTCCCTTTATAAGAAAGATTGCTTATCAGGTATTTGACTGCACCAATGAGTGGAAAAATGCCTTTGAGGTATTAAAATTAAGTACCTGAAGCGACTTTAATTTAATATAGAAAAGCTTACTTAGCTCATAGTATCACCTCATGGCACCAATGATGGCCCAACTGTATGCAAGAGAAACAAGTGGTTACACCTTGATCTAGAAGCAGAGACAGGGAGAGGGAGAGAACAAGCAAGGTCCCTTTTAAGGACTTGTTCCTAAGGTTCTCCCTTATGCCCCACTTCCAAAATGTTCTACCACCTCTCCCTAGAGCCACTCTCAGACCAGACTTCATTTATAGACCTTGAATCCATACCCAAACCATTGTCTAAACTGGAACACTCAAAAGTTTGGCTATGTGAGTTTAATATGGGATAAGTTTGGGTAGAGAATTGGAAGTATTCTCCAATTCTCTTTTGTAATGTGATTTTTTTTGTTTGTTTTGGTTCTTTTGAGTCGTAATTGTTAAGACAATTCTAGAACTATAATATAGATAATAGAATAGAAATTAGCAAACAAAGAAATGCTTCGATGTTATTAGGATGCAGTGTTTTCAGTAGAGAAAGGAATACATACATATGAGCTGAAGGAATAGAGGAAATGAAGGATTAGTTGGAATTGAAAGTAATTATGTAGATCCATTCTCAAAAGTATGCCTTTATGTATATATATGTGTATGCTAACATTATATGTATTTTTGTATATCTATGCATATTTCCTATAGGTAGAAATGGGCTATAATGAAAGATATTTACGTGGAAATTATCCAGTATACACCCTGGCAGTTTGAAACTTGATTTTTAGTAGTAGTTCTTACCAGAAGTTGCCAGGACTCTGGACTCCAGCAGTTTTCATTCTGGAACAGGGTAAGAATAGTATAAGTCTGGATTGTTGTATTAAGCAAGAAGCAAGAACTTGGAAGAGGAAGGGGCAGAAAAAGAGTTATGCTCTAAGGGCAAGGAAGTAAGTCAAAAGGATTCCTGTTGTCTAAATCTGGGATAGAGTTAGTGTCAAACTAAAGGTGTGATGATCTACAGACTCTCAAGACAAAAGAGAACCATGTGTGTAAGCCAGCATTTGGTTAGTATGACAGAACACTGTCAGCCAAAACAGGTTAAAGAGGAAAAGGTGATTTTAGAGCTTTGATTCTGTGGTTGGCTGGTTCCATTGTTATGGTTCTCTGGTGAGGCAACAGAAGTGGATAGCAAGTTAGCTGCTCATCTCATATAGTCAGGTGTCAATAGGAAGAATAAATTTTTAGAAGTAGGTCATTGGACAGACATCCTCAAGCATATATGTTCTTCCATGTCTTAGGTAGTATAGCCCACTACATATCTAGGGTATATAGTGAAAACAGCATAGACTGTGACACTGACAGCCATGTATGCAAAATAGCATGAGATTAAATCAAGCACAAGCGAAAATGATGCAATCAAGAATCACAGAATATAGAATGTAGGAAAATACAAAATGTGTGAGGCTGCCCCTGGCATAATACAACATAGAGTTTTCTGTATAAGTAGAAGGAATACAGAATACAAACAAAACTGTGATGTTAGAAACACATTAATTATATAATTATTAATCCCATTTTCCACTGTACCTAATTATACTATGCTTTCATATGAGTTGCGATAGTTTTGTTATGCCTACCTACATTATTACAAGTATGTAATTCATTGTACAATGATACTAGGACAGCTATTGTTACTAGATGGTAGGAATTTGTCACCTCTATTATGAACTTATACCACTGTTGTGTATGTGATCCATAGTTCACTGAAATGTCATTTTGAAACACATGACTGTTTTAACACTAGAAAAACAGACACTAAAGATGAACAAAAACTAACATTAAGTTTGATGGGAACTGAAATACAGACCTTGGAGATAAAGTTAAAAAAAAAGGTAATAGTAAATTTCTAAACAACTCATAAGATCAGTGTCTGTCTTAGTGGTGTAAATAAAGACATCTAGGAAGACAGATGCGTGCCTATAGGTTGTGTAGGTTGGATTAATTATTTTCTTTTGGTGATCCCCAGAATATTACCTTTTGCTTCTTTGTCACTGACAATGTGTGATTGGTGTCAACTCAATACAATTTGTTATGTTAAGTAAGCCTTAACTCTTTTGTTTTTAGGCATTCAAAATGTCCTCAACCTCTTTTGTGCAGTCCTTACAGAAAATAAGGTTCTCTTCCATTCAGCAAGTTTCCAGAGACTTAGTGATGCCTGTAGAGCCCTGGAATCTTTAATGTTTCCTCTTAAATACAGGTGAAGTTTTTTTCTTGATTATATTATTTATTCCCACATTATGTATTACTTATTGATAAATCAAAATGACATGGCTCAATTGCTTTGAACCACAGAGCTTTGTTATGTGAAGTTAGAGTCATGATTCTAATAAAGTCTAGTCTAAAATTTTGGACTTTTCCAAGTTGTACATCACTGTGTGTTGATTAATTTAGTGAAACATATTTAATTTACTTGGAATGGTACTGTCAGCAGTATTTAATTATCTTTCAATACTGATAAAATTCTTTGGTTAATGTTATTTGATACTAGTGTATTAAATTTTAGAAGTTATTAGAATTCTGTTAATTAAGAATCCTTATCTGTTGTAGATAGCTCTTAAATTATTTGTATATAAATGATGTGATGTTTCTTCACAGTAACATAGAGACTAGAACATATGTCGGTAGACAGAAGTGGTTATGCTATGGTAATTGTCAAACTCAGATAAACCAGATCTTTATAATTTTCTCATTTATGTTTAAAGGGGGTATTAAATATTTTCCATAAGAAAAATTGAAAAACAGTTTTTTAAAAATGTAAACCATGATGTCAGGTCATACCACAGGAAGAATATTTTACTCTGGTTTAGTTTGCTAGTCGTAATGTCCCAGAAACTTAAGTTCATGGACACTAGATAAAATTTTAGACTGCCTGTAGAATTTTCATAAAATTTTTAATGTTTATTGAATGTAAGCATCAAGCACAGTGTTATTTAGACAAGTCATTACATTGCCTTAAGTGTGAGGTCCTTTACTTCTCCTCTCTGATATTAGTTGTCAGCATAAGGAAGAATGCTTTAAAACAGCAGTCTAAAGAGACTAGCTTAGGGGGAAGGAGGAGGAACCTAACCTAGGTTCCATTTACTTTGGGTTTATTATCTGTGATCGTATCTTTTGTTTTGATCATACATGTTTTGTTTTGTTGGGTTTTTTTTTTGTTGTTTTTCAAAACAAGGTTTCTCTGTGTAGTCCTGGTTGTCCTAGAACTCACTCTGTAGACCAGGCTAGCCTCAAACTTAGAAATCTACCTGCCTTTGCTTCCCAAGTGCTGGGATTAAAGGTGTGTGAGCCACCACTGCCAGGCTTTTGTGACCATATTGTAAACAATGGCATTTTGGAAATCATTCTTTTCAGAACTTTAGTGTTAACAATCTTGCCTATAAAATTGATATTTTCTTTCTTTTCTGTTCTTTTTTTTCTTCAGTGCTTCAAAAAAAATTATCAGTTGAGAGTTTCATTCATGTTTTGATCATATCCCTACCCCCAACACTTCCCAGATCAATCTCTTTCCCTACCCATCCAATTTTGTGTTCCTTAAATTTAATTCATTAATTGAATTAATCAAGTAAAGACCAGTTTGTGCTGCCCAAATAATCTTGGATGCTTGGTCTTCCACTGGAGGATGGTGGACTTACCAGGGCTACTATCTCTCTTTCAAAGCAGCTAACAGTTGCCAATAGCTCCATAGCTAGAGGTAAAATTGAATGCCTATCTTCATGCAAGGATTTGGTCTGGCTTGGATTTGCACAGGCCTTGTACATACTGTCACAACTGCTATGAACTCATAAGTGCACTTAACTCTGATTGCTCTAGAACTTAGTAAATAGACCAGTCCAGCCATGAATTCATAGAAGCCCACCCATGTCTGCCTCCTAAATACTAGACTTAAAAGCTGGCACACCATATCAGGCCTACTTGACAATTTCTAAATATAAATATTTAAATTCAGACTGAAAAAAAAAAACACTACAGAGTTGGGGCATAAGGAGGTGGGGTGGATCTGAAAGGAATGGTAGTAACTATGAAAGAAATATATTGTATCAAATTCAAAGAATTAATAAAAAAAAATTTTAAAAGAAGACACAAGGCTGGAGGTGGAGTAGGGTTATCAGGATATATTTGGGAGAAATTGGGGAGGAGTCAGGATGAATATGATCAAAATATATGGTATAAGATTCTCAAAGAATTAATGAATCTATTTTTATGGGTCAGAATCCACAGAAATAAAGGGAAATGTGTTCGTATTGTGGGAAAATAACATATATGAACTTTTTTTATATATATATCATTTCCAGTTACCCTTATATCCCCATTCTTCCGGCTCAGCTCCTAGAAGTTTTGAGTTCTCCAACTCCTTTCATTATTGGCGTACACTCCATCTTTAAAACTGATGTCCATGAGCTTGTAAGTACCCAGATGTCCAGATCTTGAGTCTTTTGTTTTCAGTCTTGCAAGGTTTCCATATCATTATTATTTTTATATAAGGTGCATTTCCCATAGAAAAGAAAGACCAGAAGGAAAACAACTGTAAGCAATCTAAGTATGTATGAGAGTTTAAAGAAGAATTTATATATTCATATATTTATGAATAAGATGACTTTAGACAGAGAAGATAGCTCAGTGGTAAAAATGCTTGGTTGAGTTTATTGAGGTTTTTTGTATTTCCAACACTCCTGGTAGAAATAGAAGAATCATCTGGAAGGTTACAGGTCAGCTAGCCTGATGTGAACAGTGCAACAGAAATAAAAGAAACACTGCCTCAAACAAAGCAGAAGGCAAGAATCAACTTCTGAAAGTTATCTTCTGACCTCCACATGTATATCACAGCCTGTGTGTGTACCTCTCTCTGTTTCTGTCTCTCTTACAAACTAATTAATTAATCAACCAACCAATTATAAAACAAAAAAGACAGTGTCTTTCTATGTGGCCTAGGCTAGGTTAAAGTTCCTGAGCTCGTGTGGGTAAATAGCCACAGTGGTGGAGTCCCAGAGGCTTCCCACGCTGCAGGTCCCACAAACAGGAGAAAGGTCCGGAGTTCCAGAGACTGGGGGCTTTGGCGATGGCAGGCCCCAGTGATACGAGAAAGTCCATGGTTCCAAAAGGGTTTATTGTTATGGTGGATGGTAGATGCATCTGGATGTACCCCCCAAACTCAGGGCAGACCTGAGTTAAATAGGGAGGGAGAAAAGGGGAGGATCTGGGGAAGAATGCTTAATTTGTTCTGCCCTCAGGCCTTCATTAGTATGTAAATCTCTCTAGGGCCTGAGGCCTGTAGTCACGCCCTCTACCTGTGCACTTTGGGAGGGACTGTAGTGGCCTACATGACTGAACAATGTAGGTCTATGGAGACTAGACTGCATGTCAGGACCCTGGGTTCTGGGGACGTGGCTGAACACCTGCCATTTCTCCCTTGGAACCTAGGGGTTCCAGGCTCATGCCCAGCCATGAACCAAGATACCCTTATGCAGTCCCACAAGCTCACGACAGTCCTTCCACTTCAGCCTTCTGAGTATGTCCTGACATGTGCTAACGTGTCTCACTTTTAAATAACCTTTGTATACCAGATCAGATTTGTTTTACCATATTCCTCATATGAGAAATTCTGTATTTCTGTAGATCAATGGTCCTTAACTTTCCTAATGCTATGACCCTTTAATACAGTTACTCATGTTGTGGTGACCCCAACCATAAAATTATTTTTGTTGCTACTTCATAACTGTAATGTTGCTACTGTTATGAATTATAATGTAAATATGTATTCTGGTGGTCTTAGGTGAGCCCTGTGAAAGGGTTGATCTACCCCAAAGGGGTTGTCACAACCCACAGATTGAGAACAGCTGCTATAGATGATAATAAAGGATTAATAATCCATTGTTTTATTCATACTTTTCTTACTAATGCTTATTAGTGTTTTAAAATGAGATCTGCCAATATAGAATGCCTGAAAACTAACAAGAATAAAATAGTTTGCAGATAATTTAAATTCAGTAGAACTCAAGTTCACTTTGAGCTCCCACCAAATTTCTAATCCATGCGACATTAGAGAGGCTAAAGCTAGTTCAAGAATAATTTGTTTATGGATATTATGCTTCTAGTGGTACTATAACTGTGCATCAGAAGACTTCAGAATCAAAAGTTTAGAAAACTGCTGTTCACTGAGGAAGTTGTCTCAAGTTATAATTTAATGCTATCTAATCGCTAAAGCTCAATATTTACAGACTATTATAGGGAAGAAGGGGAAGGTGGTGGTTTAGGGTTATAAAAACTAAAAAAAAATAGCATCAGTGGGTATAATATACAGAAACAAATTCTGTTGGGTATACTGCCAGATTTAAGATCTGCCAACTAATGGAGTGGGATTCCTGGTGTGAGATGAGGAGTGTGTTCTGAAGCACTGTGCCTCAAGTGCAGGGAGCACATTAGGTGGCACTTGTCAGGGAGTATAAGAAAATTTCCTTACCAAAAGAATGTGTTGCATGGTATCTGTAATCTACAAGACTTCGTGATGCTGCTGCTTTTCTAAATGCCAGCAAAAAAGGAAGCTTCAGTGTGCCTCGCACAGCGACTGCAGGTGGAACCACATCAGAGAAGTCATTGACACTATTGAGAGATCAGAGAAGAAGAACCCCACGTGTATACCAATCCATTCTCCTAACACTGTGTTTCATGTCTAGTTCTTTTTAAGTCCAGTATCATCATATAAAATGTATAAGCAAATAAGCATGTTTATTAAAAAGTAGGCCCCATATAATTTGTAAATTATTTTAGTAGTACTAAATATAGAGATAGGATAAACTAAATGTTGACAGTTGTAGGGTTTTCACATTTTAATAAATAAATTAGAATGAATTATAATCACATCAAAATCTTTCATATTTATGTAAGTTATTATACATATGACCTTTTAGATGCTACAAATCAGGTTTGTGGTGTTGTTTTTGTTTGTTTTATTCTTGGTTTTTGAGACAGAGTCTAGTGTATCACAGGTTGATCACAAACTTGTACTCATTACATAGCTAAGAATGGCTTTGAACTAATCCTTCTGCCTCCCAGTTACTAGAATTAAAGATATGCATCACCACTCCCAAGCTAGGTTTGATATCTACACAATAATTGTTGAATACATATTGCTTTGTTTTTTGATTTATATGGAATCCAAATGCACTAGCTCAGTTAACATGGAATTTTTACCCTTAACACACAGCACTTTGTAGAAATTCCTCCATGGCATCACTTAGCATCCAAGCCTCTTTCCTTATGCTTTCTCTATTACAATCCCCTCAGGTAGTGTCATCATCAGGGTGACTCATGCTAGGCTGCTACCAGTTCATAGTTCCTTCCTATGGAAAGAAGAAAGAGGACATAGAAGAGCCTTACAGCACTCCTCTTCTGAAGCACAGGAATGCCCGTATCATTTTTTTTCATCTTCCACTGGCAGATAGGTATTCTTGTACAATACCCAGATTCCAAGGAAGTTGGGGCATGTAGTGTAATTAGGAACTCTTACTGTGATAGCTAGGAATCTCTTCCTCAGTTTGGTTTTTCTCAGTTTGAGTTAGTCAAGGACAGTTTGCTTAAAAACAAATATAATTTACGAATTGTGGTTAATTTTTAAAATCTTTTTCAGTTAGATGTAATCATAGCAGATTTGGACGGAGGCACTATTAAAATTCCTGAATGCATTCACCTCTCCTCCCTCCCGGAGCCACTTCTTCATCAGACTCAAGCAGCACTTTCTCTGGTATGACTCTTTGTTCATGTAATTTTTCTTTTTCTTGATTTAAACCTGAAACTAAGATAACTGGCATTTAAAAAACATTGTCTATAACTCTGTGTGTGTGTGTGTGTGTGTGTGTGTGTGTGTGTGTGTGTGTGTGTACATATTTACACATACACACTCACACATTACGTTGAGATGTGCTGTCTCTATGTAGGTCTGGCACTTACTATGTAGACCAGGCTGACCTTGATCTCACCTGCCTCTGCCTACCAGGTGTTGGGATTAAAGTTATGTACCACCATACCCCATTAGAGTGTAATAAAGAGTCCTATGTTTGAAACAAATTCTTTTATAGTCTTTAGAGGAGAATCCTTCATTTACTAGGTAGTTAGGTAAAGAGTATTTGTTTTTCATTCAGTATATTTATACAGTAGATATTATATATCAAATATTGTGAAAATAAAACTATGCCTTTAATCTCAGCACTAAGGAGGCAGAGGTAGGAGGATCTCTTGAGTTCTCAAGGCCAGCCTGGTTTACAGAGCAAATTTCAAGAAATTCTATATTGTTTTCGAAGATGTAAGTAGAATTAAGGTCTTTATAATCTTAATAGTCTAGGCGAGGCTGTTGAAATTTTTTTTTGTTTTCTTCCTTAAATAAAAGCTTAAAATATACAGTTACCAGGAGAGATTTTATTCTCAGAAAACTTTCTTCTTTATGTTAGTCCATATGTTTTTTGTCATGGTTATCTATAAAAGGGAGGTGTTTAGAAAATCCTGATGTTTCCTAATGCAATTTGTAATCTGAAATACAAGATGTGGCAGAGTGGGAAGAAAACCAATATAGATCTCAGTTTACATTCTGAAACTCGATGCCATTGAGCAAATCATATCTCTTCAAAAGGGCTATATTCTAGACTTTATAGGGTGTTTTATTTCATAGAGAGATGAACAGGTGACTTTCTTAAATTAAGGCATGGCAAGGACAGTTATAGGTTTCTTATAATCATTTTAAATGATGGAAAGACTTGAGATTCCAAACATAGTGTCATCTCAGATAATACTACATTTCAAAAGATGAATAATTTTAAAGAAATTCATTAACTATATAATTGTATTGATTGTATGGATATAGCAGTAGCGATAAATTAGTATTTGAGTCATCGAAGAAATTTAATGTTTCTAGAATTCTTATGGCATTTAAACTCCTTTGTAGTCATTTAGCAATTATATAAGTAATTATTCATTTGTAATTATTTAGCAATTATATAAATATTCAGTGATTAAGTGTCAGAATTAACAAAGAGATTTTAGTTCTTAAGACAGTTGATGCTGTATGCTCCACTTGCCTCTGCCACCAGATGTTGCTAACATGTACAGTTTGTTTGTGGTAAAACTGTGTGTATTTGTTATCACAGTTCTCAAGCATAATAGGTTATCCTATATGTACAGTGTAATAGGTCATGAATGAAGGTAAGAGCAGTGTATATTGGCCAAGGACCACAAAGAGTTTAGATTTAATGGATATAATAAGACAGCTTTGAAAACACATGTAGAAAGTTTGTTTGGTTATTAATTGTTTTGTTATAATTGTTTGATTGATAATTGTAGTCAAATGGCCATACATTACTGGAACTGTGTAAGAATCATGAATAACTTTAAAGGCACCAGAACATGAAGATAGTATATAGGAGTGACCATGTAATTTGTAATTAGGACTGACAGTTTACTGTTCTTTTTATTCTGAGACAGGGTTTCACTGTTATCACAGGCTGGCCCCCTACTTAGCCTACAGAGTACTAGGATTGCTGGGTTTTACCACATAGAATTAAGTCTATTCTTGATATACTATGAACAACGTTTGTTTGTTTTTGTGGTGCTGGGATTTAACTAAGAGCCTTGCATATGCTTGGCAACCTACTGATCTAAATCCTAGCCCTGTTGGGGTGATATTTAGAAAATGGTGCCAGTCTGGCTTATTTTCGGGCAGCCACCATGTTCCCACTGTTCATCAGCTCTAACCTGCTCCCGACCCTGGCACCTACAAGATGCCAGTGTGTGGAATGACTCTGCCAATCCCCCACACTGCATCCACAAAGCTCGGCCAAATCCCAGACAATATCTGCCATCCTTGCAGTACCCAGTAGAAATGAGATTCGTAAAGCTTAATGATTATCTGAAGGATTTGTATATTTAGAAATGTTCAGTCAACAAGATGCCCACACAATTAGAGTTGTTTCCTAATATCTAACCTTTTGATAGAAGTTGCTATCCAGGACAGCTTTCGACCAATCCATGGTTCTCCATGGCTGATAGCCTCCTTCTCCTCCCCTTCCTCTCTTTCTCCCCTCCCCTTCCTCTCTTTCTCTCCCAGCTCCACCTCCTCTTCTACTGCCTAATCATCTCCACTGCGAATACAATGTAGCAAAATAAGTATCCTGCTACACAGCCCTTTTAAATTTTCATTTGAAACAGGATCTCACTAAATTGCTAAGACTGGTATCTCACCTGCAAATCTACAACAGCATTCCGTGAATCTGCAATTACAGATGTGTTCCCTCACACCAACTTAAAAATGATCTGCAAAACCAGAATGTGTTACATACTGACAGATCCTCATCTTGTCCTCTGTGCAAGTCTTACCAAGACCTTCTCCCACCCCACCCACTCTTCCAACTTGCTTGTCTTCAGAGCCTAACTCAAATATTAATCTTTTTCTTTAGCTTTCTAGGGAATTGTACTTCTTATTTCTCATGTTATTTACTATTCATATCTTCGACATGGTCTACTCGCTTCTGAAATACAAAGCTTGAAAGCGTCTTCCCTCAGTATTTTAGTTAGTTTGTTGTGTTTGCTACGTTTACTTTTTAGTGTACTTTTTAAAAGATTTTTTTAATTTTCACTGTATAGGTATGAATTTTTTGCCTAAATGTATGTATGTACACCATATGTGTGCAGTGCCTGAGGGGACCATAAGAAGATATCGGAACTATAGTTGTAGGTAGTTGTAAGCCATCATGTAGGTGCTGGGAACCAAATCCAGATCCTCTGGAAGAACAGCTAGTGTCCTATTTCTGACCTATTTCTCCAGCCCCCAATTTGAAAACATTTATTCGTTAATTTTGTTAGCATACAGCAAAGGTTTTCATTATGACATTGTCCTATGTGTCATTGTACTTTGCTCATTTTCACCCTCTATTATGTCCCTTATTCTTACTTTTATATAAATTTAGATTACACTTGTGAGAGGAATATATATCATTTGTCTATCAGCATTTTCCTTACTACACTTTAGCATGGTGATATCCAGTTCTATTCATTTTCCTTAAAATGACATGATTTAATTCTTCTCTACAGTTGTTAAACTGCATACTGCGTAACACATTCTTTTTTGTTCATTCATTGATAGGCATTTGGACTGATTCCATATCTTTGTTATTGTGTTTAGTGCTGAAGTAAACATGGGTGTTCAAGTATTTCTATGGTTTGCTGGTTTAGATTCTTGTATGTGAATAGTACCAAGAGTGGTGTAGATAAGTCATATGGTGGCTTTCTGTTTGTTTTGTTATTTCACTTTTTTGATGAACTTCATAGAGGCTGCACCAGTTTGCACTCTGCAGTGATGTTTGAAGCTCTTCCTTACTCACATGCTTGCCAGCATTTGTTTCCCTTTCTTGTCTTGATGACAGTCACTTTGCCATTGAGGGAGATGGGATTTCAATATAGCTTTAATTTGTATTTCTCCAATTGCTAGGCATGGTGCCGATTCTTTTTCTTTTCTTTTTCTCTCTTTTTTTTAAATTGGATATTTTATTTATTTACATTTCAGATGCCAGTTCTTTTTCAAATATTTATTAGCCGTTTGAATTTTTGACTAACCCATTTGTTGATTGGACTATTTGGTTTATTGATGTTTGAGTTATTTTTGTACTTGAGATATGACCTCCTAATTTAATATGTAGCTGGCAAGAGTTTTCTCTGATTCTGTCGGCTATCTCTTCTTTCTGCTCATGGTTTCATTTTTTGTAGTATCAGTAATGAGTTCTCCTGAACCATTAGAGTCCTTCTCAGAAGACCTTTGTGCCTGTAAATAGATCTTGTTTTTTTCATGTTTTCTTCTAACAGTTCACTTTACGGTCTTATGTTAAGGTTTTTAGTTCATTTTTATTTTTTTTATAGGATGGGAGATCATCTAGAATCATCCCCTGACATTTGTATATTATTTTTCTAGAACCATTTATTAAAGAGATTGTCTTTTCTATAATACATGTTTTTGACACTTCTGTCAAAAGTGAATTGGTTGTAGCTGTGTGGACTTACTTCTCAGTTCTCTGTTCTATGTCATCTCTTTAGTTTTTATATTACAAGATATAAACTAAACCTCTTCTAAGAAGTAGTAACATAGATGTATATCACTGCTCCCAACAGATCTGTACCCTAGGGTGACTAATCTTTTATAATTTGGTATATGATCTTTGAGAACTGTTCATACTCAGATGCATGTTTATCTGTTGTACATTTATTTGTTTGTTTGAGGTTTGTTTTCTTTTATATTCAAATAACTGAGGCAATGTTACATGAATTTTTCTAGTTGGCATTTTTTCTAATGCTTGTTTTATTTCATGTATCTGGGCATTTTATCGACATGTCACATATGTGCCTACCAGAATAAGGTGTCAAAGCCGCTGGAACTGGAGTTTCAAATAGTTGTGAGCTATCACATGGTTGCTAGGAATTGAACCTGAGTCATCTGCAAAAGTAGCAAATGCTCTTATCCCCTGAGCACCTGAACTTTTAGGAAGTCATTTTTTTTTTTAAATCTAATGTTTTATCTTGGAGATCTTTCTACAACAATATATGCGAAACTGTATCAATTGATTTGTATCTCATGGTGGGAATATAATCTAATTCATGTGTAGATCATTCACTTAATGCCTCAAAGAAACTAAGAAGTAGGTCTGATTAATCTTAGATATCTTATATAATAAACTGTGTACTTTAGATTTTGCACCCGGATTTGGAAGTAGCAGATCATGCCTTCCCTCCTCCGCGGACAGCTTTATCTCACTCAAAAATGCTGGTAAGAAATTTAATGTTCAAATTTAATACTTTTAAAGAGTTCTGTTCTTTTATTTTTAGGTTTGCTGAAATAGCTGAGTTAGAAGTATTCTTAGAAGGTTTAGGGCAATGTTCTGGTGGAGAAGGGATTTGATTTTTTTTTTTTCTTTAGGGGACAAAAGTAAGGATAGCCAAGAAATCAGAGCCTTAGTTATAGCCTGGAACACCGCCTAGCACAAGAATTTGGATTCTTCTCTTCTTGTAGTGCTATATATCAAACCTAGAGCCTTACTCATGATATGCATGTAATCATATTCCATTAGAATAAGAATAGGTTTTTATAATTTGGATAAATGTTGAAAGAATTTCATAAGCCTTTAAAAATGTAATCTTTTAAGAGTTTTTCCCTTTTATTTTCATAACTATAATTTTTTGAAGATATAAAATAAACTTTTTGGCATATATTTCTTTCTCTGACACAGTAAAATAGGAGACTGTGCTACTTATTTTTCCTCTGGAAGAAAATTGTATGCTCTAGAGTCCAACTCTCTTCGGTTCAGTAGAAAGAGCAAACCCATTTCACCCAAGCATGGGCAGACACTCATGGGACTTATGCCTGCTGCTTGGGGAGACAAGCCTGGGCAGTGTGGTGCATTTGCCCTCTCAGACTTTCTTTCTTCTGTCTGATTTACTTAATTTGTTTTTTTTATAAATTAAATCACCTGTACATTTTGTTTTGCATTTTCAGGATAAAGAGGTTCGAGCAGTTTTCCTTAGGTTATTTGCACAACTGTTCCAAGGATATAGGTCCTGCCTCCAGCTTATCCGGATCCATGCCGAGCCTGTGATACATTTTCACAAAGTAAGGCACAGTGTCAGGTTGTCTGTCAAATGGACTCATTTAATAGGACCATGCTATTAGCCATATATATTGAATTAATTTTTGAATGTTCTTAAATTAAAGTCTCTGTTATGTGACAAATAGAGGTGGTATAATATTTTCCTTTAGCATTTAGATTGATTTTTCTCTTATTAAAAGCATTAGTTAAAAATTAATACTTGATTTTTTTCCTCTTGTCTTTTATATGGACAAAACCTTTTGAGAGAAATATATTTCATGACAGTGTTTAGTTACATGTAAAGTCATTCAACCAATCTTCAACCTTTCTATTTTTATTTTAACCATTTTGGCCATCTTCAAATGATAAATTATCATCTCACTTTTTTTTTTCTTTACAGACAGCTTTCTTGGGGCAGCGTGGTTTGGTTGAGAATGATTTCCTCACTAAAGTACTCAATGGAATGGCATTTGCAGGTTTTGTTTCAGAAAGAGGACCTCCCTATAGAGCCTGTGATCTGTTTGATGAGG
Organism: Grammomys surdaster; assembly: GCF_004785775.1. Taxonomy (NCBI): domain Eukaryota; kingdom Metazoa; phylum Chordata; class Mammalia; order Rodentia; family Muridae; genus Grammomys; species Grammomys surdaster. Next base: position 3,558,244 of record NW_021604629.1, on the reverse strand, counting down.
TATAGTTCTTATCAGTGACTAATAGTTTAAAGGAAAAACAGGTTTTTTCAACATTTACTCAAATTCTTAAACCTTAAGTAATTTAAATATTATGTATATCAAATGATGATAATTATGTTAATTAGAAAACTATAGAATGTTTTAGAAGTATGTAAAAATTTTTAACAACTAAGATTTAGCAGCTTCTTAGAACCTTTTCAAGACTGGATAGTGCTTGTATAAATAAAACTGGTTTTTTAAATATAGTTGTTTAATGATTGTCAGTCTGCATCTCAGTGTAACCTAATACACAGATTTGTGACTCTAAATTGCAGTTACATTTAGTCTATCAATGTCATAAAGCTGTAATTTAAATTTATAGCATTCCAACTAATCAATAATTACCATTTTCTAGCTACCTTAGTAGAAATATTTGGGATACATATGTAGTCTCTATCTTTTTAAGGATTTGGTCATATAAAGGGAGAAATAGACTATATGACTAGTACACAATTTTATAATTATTGTGCTTTCTCTTTTTTAAATACATTTTTTCATTTATCACAGCAGTGCATTATGGAACACAGGAAAGTGGATAGTATTTGTATTTTAGTTTTTGAAACATTACTGTCTTGAAACCAATAGATTTTAAAGTTCCTGATGTCCACTAAAGAAAGTCACTCCTGGAACCTGAAGGGAAATTTTGTTACCTTTTACCACTGATGTCTTATCCTGTAGGAGTAAAGGTCTTTTTTTCAGAGATGGATCTTTTATTCTTTGTAAAGATAGTTACTCACAGGTAAGGAAAGGGAAGCAGAGCTTCTGTTCTGAAGATGAAGACTAAACACCTCACTGAGTACCCAGCACATGCAGGTGTGCGGCCCATTACCCTGACTCGCACAGTTCTTTATAGTCACTTACTGAGCTGTTGCTTCCTAAATAACAGTGTAACTGGCCATTGAGCATAGTAACATCTGTATCAACCTTTATGTTTCCAATTAAGTCCTCAATGGTTGATGGCTTATAGAGGTAAACTAAGATGCTTGCCAAAGACCTTTTCTAACTCATCTACTGGTCTCTGAAACTTTATTAATAGCAGTGCTAGTTTGTGTGCATCTTCGTTTTCTACCTACATTTTCCTTGATAACCTCTGGCAAGAAAGTCAGGTTGGTTGCTTTCAGCATGAGACTTAAATATTTCTCTTCCTGCCCTCTTTGTCCACTTACATGAGAACATGCATTTATAGGAAAATAACATTTGTTACTTGGAAAGATCCATTTCCTGTTTCACATGGGTTCTACAAAGTGTTAACAGGCAGATCCTACTGTGCCCTGTCTTAGGCTTACACTGTCATCAAATAGGTACCTTGGGAATGAAAGGCAAATCTGCTTTTCTTTGTATGACAATCTTCTGAATACTGTCACAGAGTGGGAATCCATAGTTCTGCAGCCTTTGATTCATCTGTTGGTTCCTAGAAGGAAGAAAGTCTTGTTCCTTTCCCTTTTCACCTGGTTACTCTCCTACATTTCTTTTCATGCCTGTCCTCTTCGCTAAGTGTACACTCCCACACAATCGCCTTAGCACATTACGTAATAGAGAGATGCACTCCATATACATCACTTAAGAACTGACAGACTCTAAAGGTCATCTTGCTCTTCTGCCTTGACTAGAGGTGAGGAATCTGAATTAGAGGTGAGGGCATACTGTCCACAGAGTCCAGTCAGCACGACATAAATTGTTTGTCCATATTTCTGAGATAAAAAACATCTGGAGACTTTCACACCTTCTGAATTTCTCCAAGTAACTTATCATGAGTGAGGCCTGAAGGCCTCTGCACTCCGTAGATGATTGTTTCCCAAGAGTTACTGAGTGGGGCCACCTGGAAGCCATGGATTTAAGATGCCTTTGTCATCCTGGAATAGAGGTGAAACCCAGTACAAGTCTAATAAATTACTTTGAAAATAACATAGTTTAAATGGTTTTTAGTTTGCATATTGTATGAAAATACCAGTTTTTAAATTCAGCATATTTAGGTACTGATTATTGCTATCTGATTCTTTTTCCAAGTTGGTAGCTTTTGAAGTAGAGAGAATTAAAGTTGAAGAAAATAATCCACTGAAGATGATAAAGCACATCAGAGAACTTGCTGAGCAACTGTTCAAAAATGTAAGTGTATTTAGTCTGTTTAAAAGTATTAGTGAAACATTCCATTCTTAGAACTGAGAGGCTCCAGCATTCTAGCTGTAATACCTGTGCTCTGGATAACTAATCCCAAGATGTCACACTTGCTTCTGTGTGTCAGAATATATCACATTTTTTGTCACTGTATCATGAAAATATCAGGACCACATTTTTTTCCCCATGAATATTTTGCCCTCATCTTGCATCTTCTTCTGGGTGTCATGTTTAATAGAGAAAGTTTAAATACACTGGTAATCAGAAGTACCTTAGACAGCACTGCTCTGCTTCAACATAGTCAATGCCTGTCATCTCAGCTCCACTGTTGTGAATTAATGAGGTAATGAACTAAGCTGGAAGAAGGAAAGAAAATCGGCAAGTGAACCACAGAAACTCAAAGATGAAAATGCTCTCTGGACAGAAAAAGTGTTGTAAATTAAAAGATCGGGATGAGGTGAACTAACCACCTGAATCCTTAGGCTAGCAGGGAAGCTACATGCTTAAAGAATAGTGGTTTTGTGCTGAGTGCTGGCCACTCCTTCTTGTGAAGTTAGTGGTTCCTTTGTTAAGAAACACAAGTCAAATGGAGAATGTGGCACCCTCTGAAGAAAAGCAGAGGGAAGTTGTTTTAAGGAATTAGTGTAAAGAAGAACTTGATATTAGTGCTCTGGACCCAATGCTTATTGTTTAATCTAGCTACTTGACAAAGCAAACCACTTTGACAGTGAGGCATTAGTCACTGCTTTATCACATTCATTTGAAATCTGAGACCAGTAAGCTAAAAGCAGAAATGCTAAATACCTTGTTACATATTATTGAATTATTTTCTTTGCTTGTATGTAAATGCATGTGTGCATGTGTTGAGGACTGAACCGAGGGCCTTGTGCATGCTGTGTATCTACTATGCTTCCCAGCTGTTCCCCATATTCTGCTTAGTTATGCTCAAGTCCTACATTTGAGGTCGGTCCTTCCTTTGGGAGAGAGAATTCTTTGTGAAAGATTCATATTAAAACAAATGGTATCTCTTTGCTGAACTGTGGCCATCTAAGTTAGAGTTGAATATTCTTGGTTTATTTCTATAATTACTAGTGACTTTTATTATCAAATTTGACAGAATGTTTTGCCTAATATCAAAAGAACAGAAGTTAACACAGGAAGAAGTTAGGCACAGCATGCTTGGTCCTGGCAAAAGATAATTTTCTATTTTAATTATTCAACATAATAATACTTCACTGGGCTGTCATTTATAATTAGTTCTTTTCCTAAGAAGCAATATGTCATAGTCTTAAACATATCTCATTTTTAAGTCATAATTGATTTATCAAAAGTTTAAATAAATGGTATAGCATAAACCACTTAACATACATTATCTGAAATACTATAGCATCCATTTAAGGCAGGTTCAGCATCCCTATGCTATAGGGATGATATAATTGACTCAGAATCATGTAGCTATTAAACTCTAGCATCCAGAATTTAAATTTATGAACTTTCTTATGTCTAATTCTTTAATGTACTCTATCATATTGATTCTACTTAATCCAAGAAAAGTAATAATCAACCAAACAGTGATGGTGACACCTTTAGTCCCAGCACTCAGGAGGCAGAGGCCCTAGACAGATCTATAAAGTGAGTTCCAGGACAGCCAAAGAAATTCTGTCTCAGAAAAATAACAATAACAAAAAAGTAGCAATGTTTCCATTACACTTTATGACTGTGTTTTAGCATACTTTCTCACTTGACAATGACCCTGTGCAGTAAGAGGAGGCTAGTGTTAAATGAATGAGGAAGTTGAAGATTGAGAAGTAGTTCCTTCTTCTGTAGGTAGAAATGGTTTACTGATGCATTTCAAACATATGCAGAATGCCAGGTAGGAATCAATTTAATCAAACAAGTCAAATAGGACTGATAACTTTTAAAAAAAATAGCTGCTTACTTCTTTGATCTTTTTTCAAGACTATTTCAGGACAAATGTTAAAGCTAGTAAGATGACCAAAATTAGGATTCTGATATCAGTTTGTCTCTACTGTGTGAAGACCAACTTTCTACAAGGATTGTGCCAAGATACTTTAATGCAAAATAAATAGTTGCTTCTTACTTTATTTAAGTTGCTTCTAACTTAAATTTTATGGTACATACTTTATATTTACCAGCATATAAATAAAAGTACAATAAAATTAATATATAGTAATTATACATTCTTTAAAACAGGGTTTTTCTGTTAGCCCTGGCTGTCCTGGAACTCGCTCTATAGACCAGACTGGTCTTGAACTCAGAGATCCACCTGCCTCTGTCCCCCAAGTGCTGAGATTAAAGGCCTGTGCCACCACTGCCCAGCTGTAATTATACATTCTTAAAAGTGAATGTAAGCTGGGCAGTGGTGGCGCACGCCTTTAATCCCAGCACTTGGGAGGCAGAGGC
>NW_021604629.1:3498377-3553566 GCF_004785775.1 Grammomys surdaster | reverse complement strand
TGCCCTTTTTTTAAAAAACAAAAAAAAAAAAAAAAAAAAGAAAGAAAAAAAGAAAAAGAAAAAAAGTGAATGTAAATCACAAACTGTGTCTTTCAGTTTTTAAAGTGATCATAATGAAACATCACATTATTATGTAAAATAGAAACTTTACATAATTGCCTTCTTTGTTAAGACTCTTCAAAATCCACTTTACATTTCATGAATCTTTATTAAGGTTTTTTAAAAATATGATTCAATTCCATTTAGTTTAGTTGAATCCCCTCATCCAGTGTGTATTTATGAAGTACTTACTAATGTTGAGCATATTTTAGGCACATGATTCTCCTAATATCATCCAGAAAAGATAGACAAACATAATGACGGAAAATCTGAAGATATCATGATTTATTGTCACTGTTCCTTTTAGTTGTAATATTCTAGAGTTTGTGACAACCCCAACTTTTCTAAAATATAAATATCTTATGAAATTAAAAAAAAACAGACCATGTGATACAGTTACTTTTTTGGGTCATGAAGGAAATTGAAAATATAAAGAGGGATCGTGACAATGTATGGAAAGTAATCCACATTTTTATTTTTACCAACCATATAATTTTTTGTTTGATTATTCTTGTTTTAGAATTGAAAAATAGTGATTCTATTCAAATGCTTGTAAATACTCAGCTACATTTAAGTTTGGTGTGTGTCTAGCTTGTCTTCACATCCCAGTTCAGGATTTCAAAGAGATGTTCACTTTCCAGTTTTTTCTCATCGCTCCTATAATTTGACCTTTAGTGAGGTTTCAGGAATGTAAGTTCTGTGAATTGAACTAGATTTAGCTGCTTTTCTAGATTCCTGGAACTTCTTAAATACCCAAGAAAATTTTTGGTGACTTCAGTACCTTGGCAATGTGGAATAGAGGAGAAAACTAAGCATTTGAGACAAGTTACACAAGCACTGATAGGGTTTATGCCACAGTGACATTGTATACACCTCTGTACAACTTTTCCTTCTGTGCCCAGTAGGTAATACTGAAGGCTGCTCCCTGCCTTTGAGTGTCTGCATGAGCATGTTTTCCTATTTAGGCACCCTGTCCTTAGAGATGGTGATTCCAGACCTCATAAAAGACCTTAAACAAGGCCTCATAATTAAATGCCAGAATAATCAAGATAAGAATTTTATGAAATTTCATTTTGAAGTACTAGAAACCAGTTAAAGTAAGACCCTTTAGCTCAAAGCTTAAACTCTTCTCTGATTTGCTTGTTCGTGATAAATCAGTTTATCGTGATTGGCTTTACATAGAGCAAACTCTTCAGTGCACTCATCTACACATTTTGACAAGTACATGATGCCCCAGCATTATAGTAAGTGCATATGGCATCCTTACCATTCGGGAAGCTCTTTAATGCCTATTGTAGTCACATCTTTCCACCACCTCAAATGCTTGGTAACCAGTGATCTGTTTTCTTTCTCTATAGCTTTGTCTTTCAACAATTCAGTTGTTTTGAATTTGGTTTAATTCTCTTAATATAATGAATTTCAAGTTCATCCATGGTCACATAGAGATGGAGATGATACCTTTCACTAATGAGTAACATTCCACTTGCATGGACTGCCAAAGTTTTATTTCTCTGTCGACTTGCTGAATAACAATTTTGGCAATAATCAGTATCCTAAATATTTATACAGGTATTTACATAAATGTAAATTTTATTTCTCTTAGATAAATACTTAGGACTCAGATACCAGGATATTGGTAACACAACATTTAATGTTGTTAAAAACTGCTGATTGAATTTCTAAGTGTCTATATTATTTTGTATTCCTACCTGCAGTATATGACAGTTCCATTTGCCGTCTATCTTAAGCAACACACTCAGTATCATACCTTATTTTTTGTTTCTTTGTTTTTCTTAAAGTCATTCTCAGAAGTGTGCAGTAGTGTCTCTTTGTGACTCTTTTAACTTCAGCAGGGGAATGAATGTATATAATGTAACATAATCATTATATTCAAATATGCTGCCTTAATAACTGTGATAAAAGTAATTAGGTAAGAATAGAGACTCTTTATCTGGCATCATTAAAATATTGATTCTCCAAACACTCAACCTTCCCTACTCCAGAGACATTATCATATTGGGCAATATCAAAAGACACTTTTAGTTATCACAGCTAGAAAGCCTGTGCTATTGTGCTAGTAAATACAGGTCAGTGATGCTTCCAAATATTTTACAGTGCATGAAAACACCCATATCTGCTGTAGACAAAGAATTGTCAAGTTTAAAATGCCAGTAGTATCAAAATTAAGAAGTGTATCCAATGAAAGTGACACAGCTCAGCACATTAGATGGGAAAAGCCTCAACACAAGGTGCATTCATGTTAGGAGAACATGATGCATCTCAGTGGTCAGTAAAAGGTTAGTAAAGTTAGAAAATTGAGACTGTCACATTCTGTCAGTCTCATCTACTGTCAGGCAGCTCAAGAGTCCAATTATATTGGTGTTTAGTGATTTATAAAAGTAATAATAATGTCTTCAACTACCTTTGGAAAGATTTGTGTTATTCCCCAGAGTGCTAGATATGAATGGTGAATATTAAACAATTTTAAATATCGGAACTAATCTAGAATATTTAGTAACCTATAACAAAGAATTTTTGTTTTTTTTTATTGTTGTCGCTAGTTTGGCTATGGTCTACTTTAGATTTCCAATAAATCTTAGAATTTTTGTTTTGTTTTGATTTGCATTTATTTGGCTTGTGTGTTTAGCCTTCTTTTCTATAAATCCTAAGCATACTCTCATTTAGTCTGACAAAAAAGAAAAACATTTATGTTGCCTGACCACATGATATATAAGTTGGTAATTTTTTTTAAATCTGAGAAAAACAATGAGCTTCTCCCTATGTGTACTATATATCAAGATTACAGAGACCATCCCTTGAAAATCATCATCAAAGTTTGAAATTTATTCCCAATGAAAGGGCTGAATTTAGCCAGACTTTCTCAGGCTGTTCATTCTGGTGGACTTGCACAAAATGGTTTCCATGTCACTGTGTTCAGTTGTCTGAGTCTTTGGTCATTACTTTATATTTAAATTTACATTTCTCTGAACTCAAGTAAAAATTTGTTTGTTGGTTTGGAATATTAGAAAATAACAGATTTCCTTGTTTCAACTGTAAAACTGGATTACAATTTTTAATGAAATCAGGAACCTAAGGAACCAGTCCAAATCCATTCATAATGAGAAGTAATAGTAGGTATTTCTAAGATCCTCTTGAATACAGCAAGTCCTAACCTGAGCTTCCTTTCCTTGCTGCTTGTTTCACACAAGTTCTGTGGAGATGAGGCATAGTTTGAGGTGACGCATAAGTCCTCCACACTTAACATGCTGCCCATTAGAGGGCAGTAGTGCACAGACACAGCAGCTAAGAAACCAAATAGATTTGCATCAGATCAACACGGTGTGTCATAAATTAGCAAATCTACCTAAGGTCTACATTTTACTGTAGAATATTTCTGCAACTACAGGTAGTCTCACCTTTGAACTTTTAACATGGGAATTTCAAATGTTTATTATATAGATTTGATTTACAGGTTTTCTGATTTGTGTATAGGAACATTGTTAATGCGTAATACCTTTTCTTTAAGAAGTGATTTATGAGCTGGGCAGAGGTGGCACACGCCTTTAATCCCAGCACTCAGGAGGCAGAGGCAGGCAGATTTCTGAGTTCGAGGCCAGCCTGGTCTACAGAGTGAGTTCCAGGACAGACAGGGGTACACAGAGAAACCCTGTCTCAAAAAACAAAACAAAACAAAAAAAAGATTTATGTTTAGACTTGCTGCTACTTTTACTACAAGTGCAATCACTATTATTGCTAACATACATAGTTGGTATTGCAATATTAAAAAGGAAAGGAATGCATTTCATTTTAAACACATGGTATCATATAAAAAAAAAACATGTAATAGAGAACTGTTTTTAAAATAAATGTAATTTAGACTTTTAGAAAATACCCTTAGATTGATCCTGGATGCGAGTAGTGTTTGTGTCGTGAGAATGTTCCGATAACAGCTGGTAATAGCCCTCACAAGACATCTGTGATAGGTTCTGTGTTATTGTCAGTACAGATGAGGATGAGTGAGTCATCCTGTCCCAGCTCGCACTACTGATGAAGTGCTCAGGCTTGGATGTGAACCCCAGGGCATTCTGAAATCAGAGAACAGACTAAAAGTACCTTGGTTGTACTCACTGGATTACCTAAATTTGCTGCTGAATTGTAATGCTACCTAGTATTATCATGTTTTCATGTCTTATTTCTGGGCTGACAATTCAACTTGTCCATTTAACCTTTCACTAGTAGTCATAAGGTTTTATAAGGTTACATACATCTGGAAACCTTGCCTCAGCCATTTTCTCTCTGTTAGTCTGCGTAGTACTGGGGAAAAAATATCTGGAACAATTAATTAACTTACAAGGAGGAGAGATTAATGTTGACTCTGTGGTTCAGAGACTTTAAGGGAAAGTGCTGGACCTTGATGTTTTGGGCTTGGTGACATAGTTCATCATAATGAGTGTGCATAATAGAAGAAGCTGTTCATCTCACTGTGGCTAAGAAACAGATAGGGAGGGGCCAGTATCCCCATCAAGAGGACATACCTTGTGATGTAACTTCTTTCCACTGAGCCCTAACTCCTAAGGATTTTAGCACTCATAATAGCACCAATGGCTGATGACAAAACCTAGCATATGGGTCACTGGGGGGGCATGTACGATCCAAGCTATAATGTTCTTCTGAACTTCCTTGACTTTTTATGGGTCTTTGTTTTTTCCTGTAAAAATTAACATGCCACATTACAGATTTTGACTTAAAAGTGCTACATGTAACCTTTATTTTTCTAAATGACCTTAGTAATTGCTAGAACAGCAGGTAATAGAGATTCTAAGAAACAAAATGTAATTCAGAGATACTTTCATTACTGCAAAAGTTTCTACTTTAAGTTTTTTTTATGTTTTAGAAGTTATTAAAATGAGGAGGCTGTATATGACTCAATGGGTAAAGCCATGTAAACTTGACAACCTGAGTTCAAATCCCCAGAGTTCCTGTTAAAACAAGACACAGTAGTGTCCACGTCCATAGTTTATTTCCGTGTACATCAGTGGGGAGGTGGAATGTAGAGATAGGAGAAATGCCAGAAGCTTGCAAGCAAGCTAGCCTAACCTACACAGTAGCGAACAAAAGAGACCTTGTCTCAAACAAGATATAAAGTGAGGACCAGCACCCACAGTTTTCCTCAGACCTTCACACACACTTCAGTTGACACACATATGAACATATGCATGAATACACATATACAAAAAAATCTTTAAAATTGTCATGATGACTATTCACTTCATTTGAAATAAATAAAATACAGAAATTAATCTAAATAGAAATAATATTCTTTAAAGGATTTGGGATTCAAGGTCCATATGAATTACCTTTCCTCTCTGGAAAAAACTATATTTTACAAAATTGATCACTAATATTTTTGAGAATGTGGATAGACATCATACCTAACAATGAAAGCAAAGAAGTTAATCCCAGTGACCACAGATGCTGGTGTCTGTGTCCATTCCAGGCATAAACATAAGCCTGATTATTTATCTTAGGTAAGTTATTTGTCTAGCATCTCATATTGAGCAGTACAAGGACTAAAATGTAGTGTGTACAATGTAGTGTTTAGTAGTTTCACATCAAACAGTCTCATTTCCATTGTGTTCCTAGAAATGCTAACTGTATCCTCTGCCCTAAGCCACTTTTTTCTTTTTCTGGATCTGAGCCATATAACCAGAAAGAATTTGGGGTAACAGTTCTAATAGATGGTGACAGTTGGCCATTTTTAACTGACAAGAGCATGTTATAGGATACGAATGAGTTTAGTCTACACCATGAATAGCATAGGTTCAGTGGAAATAAGGAATTTTCTAGTGGCAGAAGGATAATAAATGCTAGTAGTGGTCTAAGAAAGGTTGTAAAGCAGCCTTCCCTAGAGAACTCTATAGAATACATGAATTCCACTCTGCTCAGGATCTGAAATAAAATCCTCCTTAAATTGATGCTAGATAAAGTTTCACACAGGCCCTAAGAGTATTTAAAAATATTAGCTGATAGGGTTAGGGGTATAGCTCAGCGGAAACATATAGAAAGTCCTGCATTCAATTCCTTGCACCAGAAACTTTAACTAAATTATTGCAGTTTTGATGTGTGTCAAACATACCATACTTGATAGAGTGCAGTGGAAAGTAGTTTAGTGCCTTCTGCATGCCTATCATACTTTTCCTGTAATAGGTATATAGAACAAGACAAATAAAACAAAAACAGCAAAAACAAAAATAAAACACTAACTTTTTAATATGAGGCTAGAAAGATGGCCCAGATCAATTCTTAGCACCCACATCAGACAACTCATTACCACCGAGAACTACAGCTCCAAGATAGTCAATGCCCTCCTCTGGCCTCTACAGGCACCTTCATACAAATGTGCATATGCACACAGAAACACACATGCATATTTATAAAGAAAAATAAAATGGTTTAAATTTTTTAATTAAAAAATACCTTTAAAACCAAGCAAAATGTCTGCTTTTGTGCTTCATTTTAGAGAGACAATGCTGAACAATAAATAATTCATAGTATATGAAAAGTTTTCACATATTAAAGAGAAAAATATAAAGAAAATGAGGGATGTATTGAGGGAGGCAATATAATTTTGATAAAGTGTCCATAAAAGATTTCTATAAGAACTGCAAATTCAGAGGAAGCAGAGAAGCATTTCAGACCATGGGAACAGCTGTGTGCCAAGGCCTTGAGATATGGACAGGAAAGCCTGTGAGCTTTCCTTGAATGGAATGCATGTAGAATATAGTTCAATAGAAAGGCTAGATCTTGCAGTCTCATCAATAACTTTGGGTTTTTCTCTGGTGAAGGGGCTACTTGAATGACAAGGTTGTGTGGTGATTTGTCGTATTTTAATCACTGACTTTACTGTTGAGAGGCGGAAAAGGACAGAGTCAGGGAGACCAGTTGTACTGGATAGTCTGAGATCTGTTAGCTTGAACTAAAAGGAGATGTAGGCAGATTATAAATCTACTCTGACAATAAAGTCTACAAGGTTGATAGAAAAATGGAAAATTGTATGTTAAAAAGAGGGATTAGAGATGCCCAGTCTTTCCACAAGAATGGCTGGAAGTGATCAAGACTGAGTAAAATAGATTTCTAAATAGATGGCATTGTTATTTTAAATCTTAGTGGAAACACTTTGTTGTACATAGTTAAATAGAGGACTATAGCATTGGAGAGAACACTCAAATTAAGAACATTGAATCATTAAATGTCTTTATGATAAAGAACTAAGAGCTTGGAAGTGACCTCCAAAGGATTTAAGTGTCAATAGAATAGGCCCAAGGATTGAGCATTGGGGTATTCACATAATTAAGAGGTGAGGAGATGCGACCAGATCTAAAATCAAAGCAAGGTACCTATTCACGGAAGAAGACAAACAACTGTCTCAGATGCTGCTAAAAGAGCTTGGAGAAAGATTCTGGTATTCTGTATACTTTGGCATATGTATGGATATATAATTACTCACCTGTCTGATGTCAGTGTGTCCCTCTGTGCTCTTGTATTCTTCCTATTTTAACACAGTTATGTTAAATATGTTAACGTGGATAATTTTTCTTCTGTCTGATGTTACAGGAGAATCCAAACCCTCATATGGCATTCCAGAAAGTTCCACGTCCAACAGAGGGATCCCACTTGAGAGTTCATATTCTTCCTTTCCCAAAGATTAATGAAGCCCGGGTTCAAGAACTAATACAGGAAAATCTTGCTAAGAACCAGAATGCACCTCCTGCTACACGAATAGAAAAGAAATGTGTAGTGCCAGCAGGTCCACCCGTTGGTATGTATGTGCATGTGTGCATGCATCCATATGTGTGCATACATGCATGTCTCTGTGTGTGTGTGTATGTGTGTGTGTATTTGCTCATTTTAAATATGAACCTTTTAGAGATGGGAAGTGACATATTCCAATAATTCCAGCATTTGGGAGGCTAAGGCAGGAAGATTGACCCAAGCCAGACTGAGCTACCTAGGGAATATAACACCCACCTAGAATATCTCTCTTAAAATGAGGTTCTATCTGAAAACAAACTGTGTGTGTCCTAATAAAATATGAGATATATCAATGAAAAGCATATAATTTTATAAAATGAACAAGCTTATAAACTAGAATCAAAGTATTATCAACAGGAACTACTCCTTCTACCCTTCCTCCCATAAAAAGTGATAATTATCTGACCACTGACACTGTAAAATCTATTTCTTTCTTAAAATAATTTATTTAGCTTAAAGAAGTTTGTTTTTGTTTTTTTGGTTTTTTGGAGTTTTTTTGTAGCTCACATACTGAAAGTCCTCTCGTGAGTATGAGTATACAGTGAGTATACAGTGAGTATACAGTGAGTATACAGTGCGGCAACTGTGGAGTAACTTGCAGTTTACTCTATCCTCACAGTTTAGTTTAAGAACATTTTCTTGGTCGGTGGTGGCACACGCCTTTAATCCCAGCACTTGGGAGGCAGAGGCAGGCGGATTTCTGAGTTCAAGAGTTCAAGGCTACCCTGGTCTACAGGACAGCCAGGGCTACACAGAGAAACCCTGTCTCAAAAAACCAAAAATAAATAAATAAATAAATAAATAAATAAATAAATAAATAGAAAACGTTATGTAAAAAAAAAAAAAAGAACATTTTCTTAAGCCATTGTTCTTTTGTACCTGTTATCAATGAATTCCTACTTCCTTCTAGAACTATCTTCCCTCCAGGTTGGAGAGTAATCTACTTCCTGTCTGCATGGGTTTACCTATTATGGACATTTGTATAAATGCAAGTATGTGCCATGTGTGCCTTTGTGCTTATTCATTCAGTGTAATGTTTTCAAAGTTTTTATGGTAGCATATGTCATTATGCCATTGGTTTTTGTGGATGAATAATGTAAGGGGAAATGTGTGTCTATTTGACCTTCTTTTTAAAAATATTCGTAAGGAGATGGTTTTGCTTTGGGGGTTTATTATTATTGTTGCTGTGAACATTGATATGCAACTTTTGTGTCGATAAGTTTTCATTTCTCTTGAGTACATTCCTAAGAATGCTCTGTTTTAAGGAGCTGGCACTCTTTTCCATTCCTACATTATACTCTACCAGCAATGTCACACAAGGGTGTGACAGCTTCCAGCACCAGAATGCTAAGCAGCTTTTTGTCTTATTGCTTTGTATGCATCTTCTGTTAATGTCTATAATGCTGGATATGGTAGCATACAACTTTAGTCTTAGCAGCCAGGGGGCAAAGACTGGTGATTCTCTGAGTTTGAGACCAGCATGGTCTACATAGAAAGTTTCAGGGGATCCAGGACTACATCATGAGTCCTGTCTTCAAACTAAAAAAAAGTCCAGTTTTAATTTGAGCTATTTATTATTGAATTACTAGAATTTTCAATAGTTTTTAAGTGATTCCCTTACGAGATATCTGATTTGTAAATACATTTTCCTCTTTTTTCAGACTGTTTTTCTTCCTTTTTTTAAGTTAAAAATTTATTATTTATTTCCAGTGCCACTATCACAGCTTACTGGGCAGTATACCTGATTGTAATGAAAAGAAAAAGCTACAACAGACAAAAGACCTCAGGATTTTACATCTAATTGACACTATATTGAATCAATCAGTAGCTGCACCTTTTTTTTTTTTTTTCAAACTATAGCTATGACAATCCTGAACAAGGAGGGTTTCCTGTTTAAGCTGCAGTAGCTTTTCTGACTATGGAGCATTGTGGTAATTTTTATAGTTTCCCTAGTGTATTTCGAATAACTGTCTTCACCAAAATTCTTACTTCATTGTAGCCATCATCTCCTCCTCCTCCACCACAACATCCACCACCTTGGTTTCCATATCCCAGTCCATCACTGCCATAGCCTCCTCTACTCCTGTAACCAGGACCACTACCATAGTTGCCACTGCTACCTCCAGGTCTATTATATCCACCATCACCACCTCCATAACTACTTCTGCTGCCATCACCTCTACCACCATAGCCTCCTCTTTCACCAAAGTTACCTCCCTACCTCCAGAGTTTCCTTCATGACCCATAAATTTGTCAAATCTACCTCCATGATGTCTCTGTGAATCAGCCAACTGCATCTCTTATTTAGAAAGGGCCCTTTTCCCAACAAGCAGCTGAAAGAGTCAGATGCAAATATTTGCACCCAACCAATGGACAGAAGCTGCTGACTCCTGTGATTGAATCAGGGAAAGGCTAGAGGAAGCTGAGGAGGAGGGCGACCCTATAGGAGGACCAGCAGTCTCAATTAACCTGGACCCCCAAGATCTCTCAAACATTGGACCACTAACCAGGCAGCATACACCAGCTGATATGAGGCCCCTAACACATACAGCAGAGGACTGCTGGGTATGGGTTCAGTCAGAAAAGATGCACCTCACCCTCAAGAAACTGGAGGCCCCAGGGAGTTTAGAGGTCTGGTTGAGTAGGGGTTGGGGGCAGGGACAGCCTCATGGAGACAGGGGGTTTGGGGAGGAGGTATGGGATGTGGAACAGTAGGAGGGTGGATGGGGGAGGGAATAAAATCTGGAGTGTAAAAAAATAAGTAAAAGACAAAAAAAAAGAAAAAAGAAAGGGTCCTTTTCACCTCACAGTTCTGCCCTTTAACAGTGTGATGTTTCTGAACAACAGTTTTATCTATCATATCGTAATCATCAAAAGTTAAAAAAGCAAATCCTCTTTGTCCCACTCTGCCTGTCTTCCATAACCTCTGTGATTTCAATCTTGCCATACTTTTCAAAGAAGAGAGATTCTTCTTTGAAATTATGTTCTGTATCTTCTTTTAGCTACCAAATTTTTAAATGGGTACCCTGCTTTACAGAATTCTCTCTAGAAAAAGCTCTCTTTGGTTCCACCACACCCCCATCAACCTTGTGTGGCTGAGCACACATTGCCACATCCACAGCTCAAGAGTAGGTCCCAAAACCAAAGCCCTTGAAATGTTTTGTTTGGGGCTTTCTCATTACTGCAAACTGTACGTGTGCCTCATTCCTCAAAATATTCTCTGAAGCTATCATCTGTGGTTTCAAAGCTCAGACCACCAATAAACAGCTTCCTCAGCTGCTCTGGTTCCTTTGGATCATGGCCCTCCATTTTGATTCCCCCCCACCCAGACAGGGTTTCTCTGTATAGCCCTCTCTGTCCTGGAACTCACTCTGTAGACCAGGCTGGCCTCGAACTCAGAAATCTGCCTGCCTCTGCCTCCCAAGTGCTGGGATTAAAGGCGGGTGCCACCACTGCCCGGCTGCCCTCCATTTTGAGACCTCACCTCTTCCTACTCAAGTTCAATCTGAGACCAAGAGAAAGAGGCAGATCTATGTACTGTCTTTCTTTTCCTTTTTCTTTTTTTTCCTTTTTCTTTTTCTTGTAATTAGTTAATTTATTCACTTTACATCCCAACCAGTTCCCCCACCCTCCTTTCCTCCCATTCCCTGCCCCCCATCCCCATTCACTCTTCCCTTTCTCTTCAGAAAAGGGGAGGTCTTCCTTGAATATCAGCCAGCCTTGGCATATCAAGTTGCAGTAAGACTAGGTGCATCTTTGAAGATAGACAAGGCAGCCCAGTTAGGGGAAAGAGTTCCAAAGGCAGGCAATGTAGTCAGAGGCAGCCACCCCTGCTTCTGCTGTGATGAGTCCTACATGAAGACCAAGCTTACATCTGTTACGTATGTGCAGAGGACCTGGATCAGCCCCATGCATGCTCTCTGGAGGTTCATGGACTGCCTGTCTTTAGTGATACTTGTCTCTTCTTCCCTAGCAATTGAGGGAAATGAATTAAAGTCTCATGATAGTGGAGCTATTTCCTATTTTAGCTCTAATTCAGCATTCTGGGTGTATCTTGAACTTTCTTTCTTAGATATGTACATATTTGCAAGTGATATACTAGTTACCTTTTCATTGTTAGAAAATGTGAACTAAATTGTATACTCCAAGGGAAAAATTAAATTACTATAAAACTATTAGCATCACCAATATATAGCATTTTTTTCTCTTGTTACATGGCATTTGTTATTTTAATATTTTTCCAAGGATTTGAAAGATTAGCCTAGTCACTGCATAATTTATATACTTTTAATTTATTTGTGTTTTCTTTATATTCCTCCACTAGTTTCAATAATGGATAAAGTGATAACAGTTTTTAACAGTGCGCAGAGACTGGAAGTTGTTAGAAACTGCATCTCGTTCATATTTGAAAATAAAACTTTGGAGACTGAGAAGGTAATAAAACATTTTTTCTATTTATATTTTCCTTTTAGGGTTACATTTTGAAGTTATCAAGTGGCCTCTTATCTCTTTTGTCTCTTTAAGTAATTTTAATGACTTAAATGAGTAGTGTCTAAAATTTAAAACTGTAGATCAAATGTATGCCTACAAGAGATATTTTGTAGTCATTTAATACAAATTTTTGTTAAAAGAATTCCATATTATCCTTTTTAATTCTGTGTGTGTGTGTGTGTGTAGTATGTATAGTATGTGGTGTGTGTGTGTGTGTGTGTGTGTGTGTGTGTGTGTGTGTGTGTGTGCTGGTATCAGCAGAGGCCATGGCACAAGAAACCCCCAGAAGTGGGAGTTATACTGTGAAGAGTCACTTGATGTGGGTGCTGGGAACTGAACTTGTATCTTCTGCAAAAGCAGTACACAATCTTACCAGCTGAGCTGTCTCCCCAGCTACTTTCTCTCCAGTTTAAAAGCTTGATTCTTTAAAACTTTTTTCACATACTTTATTTTATATATAATTTCATTTTTTGCAAGGAATCTAATTAAATTGTGTAGTGAATACTAGAAACTAATACTAAAATTTAAATGTGCCTTTGGGTTTTTTTGCCTTCTTCAATGGATCATGCTGAACATGACATAGCCTTTTCTTGGTGACTCATGGTCACAGTTCTCAACATCTGCTACAAGGGGTTGGTAAATATGTACAGTTGCTTGCTACTTACTATATGACTAACCTGTCATCCCTCACTTTTTCATGTTGAGCATTTTGTTGGTTATTTGTTGGTTGGTTTTTGCCTTCAGCTTCTGCATGCTGCTTACTTCTTATTTTGGTTTGTTTTGGTTCATTTTGTTTTGGGGTTTTGGAGACAAGGTCTCACTGTGTAGTAGTCTACATTGATGTTGTGTTACTGATCCTCCTGCCTCAGCCCCTTTGAATACAGGTGTATGCCACCATACCAGGCTTTGCATGTTTATTTTATACCTGCTTCTAGTGTTGTTGTGCCCCATTGCTCTGATAATTTTCCTTAATTGCTTATTTGTACCTTTATTCTATACTTTTAGGTCTTTTCAAATTAAATAAGCTCTTTATTCCAAAATGCAAGTGAGCAGGTTTAGGTAGTAAATTAGGAAGCCATTTCTAGATGTTCTTACAATGAAAGCAACACTCTCATTAAAGATAACATCCAACAATGTCTAAATGTGTATAGCTTTGAGTCATGATCTAAGCAGCAGTCTATTTGGTCATTGAAGTTCTGTCAAGTCTGGGGAGGGAGGAGTGAATTTAATGCTTTCCCAGTCTGCATTGCAAGCTACTTGTATTTGTTTTTCTTGTTGTCTTATAAATGAACATATAATTACAAATCTGTTTTACAGTTGGTCTTAATAGTAAATTACCTATTCCCTAGGAATTCAATTCTGGTGACTTTGTTAAATACTTGACAGGACATCGTATTTGAATTTTCAGTGTGGTTGCTTGAAGATTCTTTTGGTCACTTGGAATTCTCTTGTTCTCAGACCCTTCCTGCTGCCTTGAGGGCCCTTAAAGGAAAAGCAGCAAGACAGTGTCTCACTGATGAACTGGGTTTGCATGTTCAGCAGAACCGGGCAATATTGGACCATCAACAGTTTGACTACATAATAAGGATGATGAATTGTACACTACAGGTAATCTTGAGTGATTTTGGATTATTCCCCTTTGCAAATAGCTTTTTTTCCAAAAGATATATTAATTACTGAAATAGCAGTGTCTTGAGGCTGCTATAGCTAAAGAAGAGCTGAGATCCGTTGAGTCACTTGCTCGTTATTAGCTGATGGAAATTCTCACTTCTTTGTTCTTTCCTTGTTTTGTATTGACAAGTACTATGTTACTATACTGATTTTGTAATATGAGCAATATCTTAAAGGCTTAGAGTCATATTTTACCAAATTCCATAGTTACATCTATTAATGTATTTTTTGGCTATTTTAATTTGTTTCTCATATCTACCACCCTTCCAGTGTTTTATTCCACCATAACCCCTTTCAAACCCTCAATACTAGGTAGAAGAGAAAGAAGGTTAGAGGGGAAAGGGAGTGTACATCTCTTTGGACTACTTCCTACTGATTTGGGAGTTCCTGGACAGCCAGGGCTATTCTGAGAAACCCTGTCTTGAAAAATGCAGAAGAGGAAGAGGAGGAAGAGGGGGGGAGTAAGAGGAGGTTGTGGTGGTCTAAAAAGAAATCTATTCTTGAAATTGAAGAAATGCATCAAGGTTACATCACATATAAACTATGCTGTTAATGTATAAATTAGAAACCCTGTCTTGAAAAGGGAGGAGGAGGAAGAAGAGAAGATAAAAGAAGAGGAAGAGGAGGAGGTGGTGGTGATCTAAAAAGAAATCTATTCTTGTAATTGAAGTCGAGGTTACATAACTTATGAACTATGCTGTTGATGTGTAAATTATAAACCCCTTAAGAAATGTTTGTAAACAATTGCCTTCAAAAGTAAAATGCCTTAGACTAATCAGGAAACCTAGTCAAGAAAGCAAAAGACTTCTGCAATGAAAACATTAAAACACTGAAGAAATTGAAGACACTAAAAGATGAATTCATGCTCATGAATTGATACTATGACAACAGCTGTCTTACCAAAAGCAATCTCAAGATTCAGTGTGATCCCTACCTAAATTCCTCCATTTTTCACATAAATAGAAAAAAAATCATAAAATTCATATAGAAGCACAGAAGATCCTGAACAGCCAAGACAATCCTGGGAAAAAATCAGTAATACTGGAGGTATTATCAGACCTGGTCTCAAGTTATACTGCAGAGCCATAGTGACAAAGCCACCATGGCTCTGGCCCAGAAACAGACGTGTATATAGTGGAGTAAGATAGCAGAACAAAATATAAATTCAGATACAGCCACCTGATTTTTCATAAATATACCAGAAATGCATGGGAGAAAAGGCTACCAGTTCAGTGAGTGATACTGGAAAAGCTGGATACCCACATGTCAAGAATGAAGGCATCAACCTATGAAAGATCTATTTAAAAAGGATTCTAGTTGCTTATAATCATATTAAGTATTTAACTGCTCTCATAAAGGCAAATAGATGTTTTCTCTCATTTGTGGTTCATAGATTTTACATAGATAACTCATATGATAGGAAATTAGGGCTGGGCAGTGGTGGCGCACGCCTTTAATCCCAGCACTTGGGAGGCAGAGGCAGGCAGATTTCTGAGTTTGAGGCCAGCCAAGTCTACAGAATGAGTTCCAGGACTGCCAGGGCTACACAGAGAAACCCTGTCTTGAAAAAACAAAAAAACAAAAAACAAAACAAAAAACCCAACAGGGGTCTTATAGAAAGGAAAGGGTCATGAAAAGAATATAGAATAATCTTGGGGAATATATTTAGCATACAATGTATACTTGTATGAAAAATTAAAATTAAAAAATAACAAAGTTTGTAAGATACTATATCACAAAAGAAATATGGCAATTTGTTACTCTCTAGTAAAGCTGCATGTGAATCATATTCTAGGACCCAGGTATTCCGTTAGATATATTCTTGCCTATATATAACAAGATATGTGCACAGAAATGTCTGTTGCAGCATTATTTAAAATAACAGGAAAGCTTGGGCTTGGAGGGATGATAGTACATATTGCTTATGTAGAGGACTGAAGTGGAGTTCCCAGCACCCACATCATGTTGCTCAAAACCACCTGTAACTCCAGCTTCAGAGATCCAGCCGGCGTTTCTGTATTCTGTAGGCACTTATACTCACATATGCACATAGCCTCCTACCAGACATTTAATTAAAAATAAAACAAATCTTAATAGGAAAATGAAACACATCAGTGATGGAATGGATATATCAATTTTGGTATTTTCTTTCTGTAGGTTATTATTTTACAGAGAAAATAAACAAATTACAGCTATAGGTAACAATATGGTTGAATCTTAAGATATTTTGTATAAGACAGCTCAATTACAGTATGGTTCACAAAAAAATCAAAAGCATATAATATCTAGAAATGTTCAACTTAGTGATATTAACATAGATGGTTAAGCCACGAAGAAAATCAAGATACGGCTGTAGGGATGGATGGAGATCAAGTGCAGTGTTAGAAAGCCACTAGCATGTAGAAGGCCCTGATTTATTTAATAGTTGTTTCTTTGAAAGACTATTCAACTCTTACGTAGAAATGCATCAATCTACATATGTACTGGTATAAAAACACTTACGTTATATATTAGAGGTAGGCAAAAGGTTGTTACATAAAGTAGATATGATGTAGTTTCTTCTTTATTTGTAATTACATATATGTGTACATATAGGTGATTATAAATCGGAAAAATATTACACTAAGTCCTATATAAGAGTATTTCTTTTATAATTAAAATTATTTTATAGAAAATATCTTAGTGTACCCTTATGAAAAGATTAAATCATACTGAATATTCCCCTCCCCAAAAAATCCCACATTTTTTGTTAATTTTTTATAGTAATTTTTTTCTTTTGAATTTTTTTCTATTTTTGTATTTTACAAAGACGCAGAATTGACAGGTCAAGATGTCCCAAAGCTCTAAAGTTACACAGTTCTACAACTTCCTAATAACTGACATTGAAGCACAAAAGCTGTGTTGAAAGTTTTTTTCTATTAGTATTTTCTATGCTATTTATGAACTTAAGTTTCAAAGCTTTAAGTTTCACATTTTAAGATTATGTTTTATAGTCTTATCTAAATTTAATCTTAATACATCTAATTAAGTGTTTTACTTATAGACCTATAGGAAGCTGGGTTACAATATTTTTTTCATTGAATACTCATCTTTCTAGAAAATAATAAGTACAGTCATAATTTTGGTTTTTTCAAATACACTTTACTTATATAACTACTTACATAAATCAGCATTTCAGATATATGTTAAGCATAGCCACTGTCCCAGTTAGGGTTTTCATTGCTGTGGCGAGACACCGTGATCAAGGCATATTTTCTTATAAAGGAAAACATTTAATTGGGGCTGGCTTATAGTTTCAGAGGTTTGGTCCATTATCATCATGGTGGAAAGCATGCCAGTGTGTAGGCAGACATGGTGCTAGGGAGCTCAGAGTTCTACATCTTATTCCACATACAGCAGGGAGAGAATGGGTATGACACTGGACATAGCTTGAGCTTGTATAAGAAGTCAAAGGCCATCGCCACAATGACACATTTCTTCCAACAAGACCACACCCATGCCAACAAGCCCACACCTCCTAAGAGTGTCAGTCCCTATAGACTAAGCATTTAAACACATGAGTCTATAAGGGCCATACCTATTCAAACTACTGTATTTCACTCCCCAGCCCCCATAGGCTTGTAGCCACAACATTATCCAAAATGTCTTTAGTCCAAACTTCAAAAGTTCCCATAGTCTATCAGTCTCAACAGTGTTTAAAAGTCCAAAGTTCAGAGTCTCTTCTGAGATTCATGCAATCTCTTAACTGTAATCACTTATAAAATCAAAAACAGACCACATACTTCCAACACGAAATGGCACAGGGTATACATTATCATTTCAAAACATAGAGAGGAGACCAAAGTGCAGAAATATAGGACCAAAGCAAGACTGAAAACTAGCTGAGCAAACTTCAGGTTCTGTATCTCCATGTATGATGTCAAGAAGCTCTTAAGATCTCCAACTCCTTTAGCTTTGTTGACTGCTACACACCTCTTCTTTTAGGCTGGTTCTGCTCCCTGATAGCAGCATTCCTTGGCAGGTATCCCATGGCTCTGGCATCTCTAACATCCTGGGGTCTCCAAGGCAATCCAGGCCTTACCTTCACAGCTTCACACCAAGACCTTTCACAGCTTCATACAATGATCCCTCCATACAGGGACACCCCTGCCAAATACCTGGCCTCAGTGACTTTTCTTAATCTCAAAGGAAGAGTCCATAACCCCTTTTATTTCAAGGCCTCCATGCAGGGACACCTCTGCCACACACCTGGCCTCATCAACTTTTCTTAGTCTCTGAGGGAGATTCCATAACCCCCTTTTTCTGTCCTTGACTCTAAAGCCAGAACCGCATGGCCAAAGCTGCCAAGTTCTGCTGCTTGCTAGGGCTGGAACATGGTCCTCTTGTTCAATTATATCTTTACCAGCTTTCTGCTTTCAATGACTTTCTTCACTGCCTAAGCTTGGCTATTCTGAAACCTACTGGTTCAAGACTAGGCTGGTGTTGAACTCAGATATATATATATGCCTCTGTTTTCTGTGTACTGGGATTAAAGGTGTGTATTACCACACCTGGACCTATACTTTTCTTTAATTCCTTTTTTAAAGATGGAAGCTTAGCTGAGTGGGATCTTGCCCTGAGTTACCACTCCCTTAATTCCATTTAATATCTTTAATCTGTTTATCTCTTTGAACACAGGATTTATTATATCCATTTGACTTCCTGTGCTCCTTTAATCCTTGAACCATACATACATTTTGTATTTTTGCTTGCTCTGTTTGCAAAAGACTCTCTTCATAGCAGGGAACTACAGGACAGAGTCTATACTAGGCTGTTTTGAGATTTCTTTTGCTAATGGAGTTAATCTAAATCTCTTCACCATAGCCTCAGGCAGACTCTTTGAACAAAAGCAAAAACCAGCCACATTCATCACCAAAATATCACAAGAACAGTGTCTAAGCAGCATACTAAAATTCTTCTTCTCTGAAATCTCTTGAGCCAGGCCCCCAGAGTTCAAACCATCAGCACTACTGTCTTCCATGTTCCTGCTAGCATAGCCTGTTAAGCTCCACTTAAAGCATTCCACTGCTTTCCTAATCCAAAATCCCAAAATGCACATTTCTCCAAACAAAAGCAAATCAGGCTTATCACAGTAATACCCGTCCCTGGTACGAATTTCTCTCTTAGTTAGGATTTCCATTGCTATGAAGAGACACCATGACCAAGGCAACTCTTATAAAGCAAAACATTTAATTAAGCTGGCTTACAGTTTCAGAGGTTTAGTCCATTATCATCATGCTGGGAAGCATGGCAAGATGCAGGCAGGCATTGTGCTAGAGGAGCTGAGAGTTGTACATCTTGATTCCCTGGCAGCAGGGAGAGATTGCTTGTTGCATTGGATATACCTTGGGCATGTATATGACAGTAAATCCCACCTCTGTAGTGACACACTTCCTCCAACTAGACCACCCCTACGATAATAAGGCTATAACCTCCTAAGAGTGTCATTCCGTATGGGCTAAGTATTCAAATACATGAGTCTGTAGGGGCCATGTCTATTCAAACCACCACAGTCCCTGTGTTCATCATGCTCCTACCATTGTTTGCCGTCATGGAAACATTATTTCTGGTTATAAGGGGGCCTACATGTACTGTCCTTGTTTGACTAGTTCTTTATTATAATTTGGGGTTAAATGGTGTTTCTTCTTGTTGAAACAGCATGCATAACGGGGCTGGATGTGACATTCAGAGTGCCCTTTACAAGAGCATAGAATTCAGTGGCAGGCCAAACATCTGTGTTGGTATTTTAAGAAAGAAACAATAACTAAATGAACTAAATTTTAGTTAGTGATTCAAACACTTAGTAATCTTTCTTTTCATGACCTAGAAATTAAGTCTCTTTCTTGCCCTCAAGGGAAAAACCGAAGGGAACATGAGTACTGCCAAACAACTACTTTGTTTATCAGGTTCTTTCAAAGCCAAGATAATTTTTTCACAGCACTGTTTTATACAGGGTATAATTACTTCCTACATTACATTTTATTTCAAAAGATGGATCATATTTTTCAAAATAAGGGTTACAAAAAAAATCACGACTTGAACCTCTATTAAAAAATTTTTTTATTATGTCTAGAACCTAGCTACTGTGTTTTAACAATAAATTTTGATTTGAAAACCCAGAAAACTCTACTTCTCTCATTATGTAAACTTCATTTATGAGGAACCCACTCATCAACACAGAGAAAAAACCTGAGAAAATTCCAAATAAACTGAAATCACAATTTTGATACACAGTTCATCTTAATGAAGTAGAGAAGAGCTCCAAATCTATTTCCCCTGTATTCTTAAGAAAAGAACAAGTAGAACAAACCAAGCACTAAACATCAACAGGTTTTAAAGTCTATTTTTAAAAGACTTATTGTTATGTTCATTAGTGTTTTGCCTACATGTATGTCTGTGTAAAGGTGCCAGATCCCCTGGATCTGGAGTTACAGATGGTGTGCTGCCATATGGACACTGGGAATTGAACCATGTCCTCGGGAAGAGATCCTCTTAACTTCTAAGCCATCTCTGCATCAGCCCCTGTATCAGAAGGTTTTGTGACCACACTTATACATTGGTCTCTTTAAGCCTTGGAGAGCTGGTTTTTTTGTTTTGTTTTTTTTTTGTTTTTTCGAGACAGGGTTTCTCTGTGTAGCCCTGGCTGTCCTGGAACTCACTCTGTAGACCAGGCTAGCCTCGAACTCTTGAACTCAGAAATCCGCCTGCCTCTGCCTCCCAAGTGCTGGGATTAAAGGCGTGCGCCACCACCGCCCGGCCAAAGATTTATTTATTTACTATATATGAGTACACTGTAGCTGTCTTCAGACACACTAGAAGAGGGCATCAGATCTCATTACAGATGATTGTGAGCCACCATGTGGTTGCTGGGATTTGAACTCAGAACCTCTGGAAGTGCAGTCAGTGCTCTTAACCACTGAGCCATCTCTCCAGCCCGGAGAGCTGGTTAAAGCTGGAAATTTTACATTGAAATAGAAGCACTGAAAATAAGAGGTAATCACCACTTAGGAACATGACTTCAGAAGAAGTAATTATATATCCTTTTTACACACACACACACACACACACACACACACACACTATGCTTAAACAATCAGGATTCCCAAGATCAAGTTCAATAAGAAATGAATTCACGGTTTTAAACTGTTCCAATACCATGGACATGATCCAGTATGAATTGATTTCAGCATAAACCAATGATAAATTTAGACCTCCCCCTAAGACTGTATTTACTTATCTAATATACATATATAATAGTTGAGCTACAAAGTAAAATATCAATTATAAAAATAATAAGAAACTGACAAGAATTACTAGGTAAATTTAAATTATATAGTCATAAAGACACAAGGGATGTGGAAGAATTAGTGTTATTAAGATATTAGTTATCAGTCTATAAATGACATATATTAAATGCAGTTAGCAAACTGATTCTTACATTTCTGTGGAAGTACTGCAGACTTAGGATGGCACCCTCAATAAAAGAACAAAATCAGAGGATTTAAAAATATCAACATAGGTTAATGAAGACGCGTTGACATAAGGCATCAATGACTAGTTCGGTGGGAAAGAAGAATTAGAAGTAGAATCATTTATGTCACTTTTCACAAAAGCATTGAAAATGGTGCAATAAGGAGATGAATGGTTTCATTTCCTTTCTTTTTTAAAGATTTATTTATTTTATGTATATGAGTGCACTGTCACTGTCTTCAACATATCAGAAGAGGGCATCAGATCCCATTACAGATGGTTGTGAGCCACCATATGGTTGCTGGGAATTGAACTCAGGACCTCTGGAAGAGCAGTCAGTGCTCTTAACCACTGAGCCATCTCTCCAGCCCAGGTTTTCATTTCTTTACACATAGTATTGGAATAACTACATTTCAGTATGAATACTAACTATATAACATAAAATAAGGATTGATTTGAGGTAGAGCATTGACATAAAATATAGAGATATAAAATTTTGATTAGTTGCTTGATTTTATTTTTTTACATAAATTCTTTTTAAAATTGGCCACCTGACTTCAAACTCACAATCTTTCTGAACATGTGAGACTACCAGTGTGTACCACTGCATGTACCTCAGAAAGGAAGAAGTGTTGGGGGCAGGATAAAAGCTCCATAGGGCAACTAAGCAAAATCAGCCATGCATGGTGGTGTACATCTATAAACTCAGCACCACTGTTTATGTGAGGGACCATCAAGAGACACTCTGTAATACTTCCCATTTTAATTTTGTGGAGCAGCTTTCTCCTGCCCTGTTTTGGGTTGTATTGGGTATTGAAATAGGCTTTCCCGCAGAGCGTAAATTTGCCTTGAGGTTGGCATCTCCCTGCCCCAGCCTGCCAAGTGCTGAGGTTGTTAAAAGCTTCTTACTAAATTCCTTTACCTCTTTCTCTTTTCATTCTCCCTTTAGTTCTAGCTGCCCTTTCTCTGCCCTTGCCCTCTATTGTCCTCACTTTCTACTTGGATTTTACCTCTGTCTCTAGAATACTAATTGTTCCTTTTAACTGTTCTGCTTGTCTTCCTTACATCCCTACCCTTAGCAGTTGACATTTCAGTGCATACTGTATTCTTATTCCTCTACTCCCTAAAGTGTATTGGAGTTGAGGGGCTGATTGTTTCTAATTAGCTATTCTCATGTTGTCATCTTGAGCCTATCTATAACCTGTGTTTGCTTCTGAGTTACTATTCTACTCTCAGAGTTGAACTGGAGAGTAAGTATAATGTCCTGAACTTGTGGAACAAATGCTCATTTACTGGGCTACAGACCCCCAGCCCTGTAAGAAAGAACGGTGTCTAATCACTATTGTGACCTAGTCACATTTAAAACATTACAAATACTTCAACTTAAAGAAAATGGACGTGTTTTGTTGTTGTTGTTGTTGTTGTAGTTATTGTTGTTAAAAAAAATCAACCATATACCAAATCCAGCATGTGCAGGTTTTGGTGCAAAAACACAAGAAATTTTTTTAAAAAGGCAATATGACTTTTTGAAAACTTACCAATTCCATGGTAATGGATTTCTGTGATAGTGAACTAGATGAAGTCTTAGACAAACAATTCAAAAGGATTATTGTAAGAATAACTAATGAAGCAAAGAGAACACAAATAAACTTCTATACAAATTTTTAAAAAATGGAAACAACTGAATGAAATAAAGATACAGAATATAGAATAAGAATTCAGTAAATTGAAACACTGAAAAAAATTAAGTTTTGGAGATGAAAAGTTCAAAAATCAAATAATACAGTGGAAATACCAGTAAAATGGATCAAGTAAAAGGCCAACTATCAGAGCTTGCAGTCAAGTGCGATGATAAATCTTCTCTGTTAACTCTAAGATGTAGAGTTACCTGTTAGAGGAGACTCTGGGCATGCCTGTGGAGGTTATTGTGCTTAGGCTAATAGAGAAAGGGAAGATTAACCTGCTGTGGGTGGCACCATTCCCTGAGTCTGGGATTCTGGGCTATATAAAGAGGAGAAAGTGAGGTGAGCACAAGCATTCATTCTTTTCTTCCTGACTGAGGATGCAGTGGAACCAGTTGCATCAACCTCCTCCTTCCTTACCTTCCCCACCATGAATGCATGGTTGAATGAATAGAAAAAAAGTCTCCTGGATTTGATCTGCCCAGGCTCTTTATTCTGGAACTCAGCCCTGTTAGAGAGGGTTTGTGTAAAAGTAGGCTTTACAGTTTGAGGGATGATTTTTCTATCAATAATGCATCAAAATTTGTTCTGCCAAGATTTTGACCATTGCCATGACCTCTTGAGACATATCTCTTTAGAGATGAAGTAATTTATTTTAAGGATGCTCTTTCCTAATGTGGACTGTCATGAGTACATATTGAGCCTAACATTGTGTTCTATAAACTTCATGCAACTGGCTTCTAGAATCCACCCTTGTAACCAGAGTGTTTGCAGGAGATATCTGCCTGAGTTCCCATCCTGAATAAACTTTTCATTGAGCCAGTTGAAATCAGAAATGGTTTCGACAAAGGATTTAGGACATTATGTAACAAAAGTTATTAGAGATAACCTATTTCTAGCTGAAGAATGGGTCTACAAAGAGGAGATGGTTGTGTCAAGCTAGCAGTATCATAGTAACCTGCCAGGGATAAGAATGGAGATCATGGGACTGGAGAGATGGCTCAGTGGTTAATAGCACTGGCTGCTCTTCCAGAGGTCCTGAGTTCAGTTCCCAGCAACCACATGGTGGCTCACAACCACCTATAATGAGATCTGATGCCATACACACATATAAAATAAATTAATCTAAAAAAAAAAAAAAGAATGGAGATCATAATGGCCAGACCGATGCTTTTTCCAATATTCTAGACAGAGTGCCTTTATTTGGTAATAATGTTTGATCTTTGAATGATTATATATTAATCATTCTCTATTACTGTGACAAAGTACTTGAGAAAACTTAAAGGATAAAAGATATATTTGGCTCCCAGTTTTAAAGTTTCAGTCTTTGGTTAGCTTGTTCTGTTGTTGCTGAGCTTTACTGGGCAGATCATCATGAGACAGGGAATAGCAGAGCAGAGTTGCTCATCTCATTCACTGTGGCCAGAAAACAGAGCAAGAGGAAGGAGCCAGACAATACACTTAGCTAATACACTCAGAAGTCATACCCCTAATGGCGTCCGCTAGCCAGACCCACTACCTCCTGTGGTCTAGTCAGCTGTAAGTGAAGTTCAAGCCCTCCTGGTCCAATTGTTTTCAAAGCTGGCGTCCAGGCAGTTATCCTGTGAGCCTTTGTGGATAATTTTAGGCTCAAACCACTCTATCAAACAGTTCTATTTCTTTAGATTTAAAGAAAAAGATGTGTAAGTAGATAATCTTAATTTTGTAATCTTTGTTAAAATTTAGTGTCATTTTTAATGAGAAATATGTATATAAAAACAGAAGTACACTATAGCAATAGCTTAAAATATTAATGTGTGCTTAAGAATACTGTCTTTATATATCTATTCTTATATATAAATATTAGATAATATATATTTGCTTATCATTTGTAGACTTTGTATATTTTTAAAACATGGCAACTAAAACCACATGTAAAACAAAACCTAGTAACTGAAGGTATAAATTATTTTTTAATGAGAAATGTGAAAGAAGAACATACACATTAGTAATATAGCACACAATGGAAAATGGTTCACAGCCATCTATAACATCTCTACCTGCACTAAAGACAGACTATTTAACAACAAAAAATTAATTTCACAGTATGTTGTTCCAAAATATAAAATAAATTCAGTAGTATTTTCCTTAGAACTCTGAAAACATAGAGTCATCCTACACTTTTTAATTTTTTTAAACTAGATTCTTATAAATTGTTGATAATATACCTTTTTGGTAAACAACTTCTATAACTGATTTAGTGTTTGAAATTTCACCAAGACATAGTTTGGGGTGGGTCTTTTTCTTTTGTTCTGCACAACATTCCCTGGGCTCTTTGCGTCTCATCACTGACGCTTGCCCAGTGACCTCATTTACTTCCTCCCATCTGCCTTCTCCACTCTCTACTTCTAGATTCTTGTAAGCATATTGTAGAAGCTTTGATTTTCTTTTTTAATTCCTCAATATAGAGATAAAAGAATATCATAATAAAATAGATATTGCTTCTAATCATCCATTTTTCTTTTAATTTTCAATTACCACTTCATAGATATGATGTAATCTGAAGCTCTCTTGAGTAGACTTGTACTGGAATGTTTTTTCTTCTACCTGGATTGTATGTGTTCTCATATGCCATTTTTAGATTCCATTCAATACTCGATTGAATTTAAGAAACA
Source organism: Grammomys surdaster (assembly GCF_004785775.1). Classification (NCBI taxonomy): domain Eukaryota; kingdom Metazoa; phylum Chordata; class Mammalia; order Rodentia; family Muridae; genus Grammomys; species Grammomys surdaster. The sequence continues at coordinate 3,527,648 of NW_021604629.1, read as the reverse complement.
AGAGAATACAAAAACATAGATATAAAGCAAAAATTACTGAAATAAGACTACTTAGCATCAAGTATTCACTCTACCCTCCATAGCTGTGTAGATCTCAGCAAATATAATCACTAGAGGTTCCATTCCTTTACCAACAAAGTGAACATAATTACAGCATATAGAAAATAGAAATATTATCAGTATTCAATGAAATACATTTAGAATTAGAATACCTATGATACCTAGAGACAGTCACTAGATATTGACTATTATTTCCATATGCTAGGCATAGTGCTCTTATTTTCAAGGCAACTAAAATTGTTTTTAAAACAGACTTGATCCATTCACTCAAAGGTCTTAAAACTTGATATATTTGTCAAGCCTAACATCCATCTTCTGTCTCTAATTAGTGTCAGGGTACACATAAGTATATGTAGCATTTAAACTGTGATACACCCTCTATGGTTTTATAACCTTATTTAGCATTAAACATAATGAAGGTCCAGTGAGATGGCTCAGAGGATAAAGATGCCTGCCACTCAGGCCTGATGTCCTGGCTTCCATACCTATATTCCATGTAAACTAAGGTGAGAATCAACTCCAGAGTTGTCCTCCAACCCCACCTGCACATCAAAGAGCACATTAGAAACACTCATAACCTGATTAAATATGTGTGTCTGTGCAGTGAAAACTTATGGAGACTTTGGAAAGTCAGTTGTGTTAGACAGTGTTTTGCTGAGGCAAACACATGAAAGAGTATTTTCCTGAAGTGAACGCAGGTGAAAGGATGTTTTGATAAAGCAAACATGTGAAAGGACACATGATGAAAAATTGTTTGCTAATGACACACATGTATTGGTTCACCTTACATGCATAGCTGAGCTCCGTTTGCCATGACTCCATAGAGAGAAACACACCAAAAAACTTCTGGTGGTGTTCTGGCAGCTTCTTGATTCTGCAGACTTGGGCCAATTAGCAGAGTGCTGAGGCAAGACACTTGGAAGACATGTGATATTTGGAGAGAGTATAAACAAGACTCAACAGACAGTGACTGGGGCTTGTTTGCATAGCTAGCTTTGCAGCACTTTGTTGGTCTTCACTGAGAGAGGCATGGCAGAGAACTTCCCCTGGTGTCCAGACTGGTCCTAGTCCCCCCCGCTGCTGACTCATGCTGATTAGACTGAGACCTGGCTGTTTCTTCTTGGTCATGCCACCGATGCTGATTCATGTTTGCTATCCCAACTCTACTGAACTGGACTGCTACTATTTTTGTGAAGTGTTTGTGAGTGGATAGAGTTGCCACTGCTGACTCCTGTTAACTGAACTGCTGATTTCCTGATAGCACAGAAGGGATTTGTACCAAAGAAGAATTTCTAAGCAGGTCCACTTTCTCTGTGTCCTAATAACCTTTCTTTTCCACTGCCTCTGGTAGGTGTTGGGCTAGAAGGGAAGTTAAAGCACTTCAGAACCATTTTTAAAATTAGGGTTGAGAAAAATTTAAGACTACATGTGTGTGTGTGAATGTGTGACTGAAGCTGAAACCATAGTGAAATGTATTGTCAGCTTTTTTTTTCTTAACATTGTACTTGAAGAGCTGTAAGGATAGGTATATAAAAGTGCTACAGGGTTGAGGGTAGTGTGAGTAAATGACAAAGCAAATAATGAACCCTTTCCCTCGGATGTTGTTATGGTGGGAATGAGTATAGTGTGCAATAGAGTGAATAAAGCTGGCCCCCTAGGGCTACAGCTCATAGCAGGGGAGCTGGAGTGGTTGTTGGTTGAGATGGGTCCACATCACCTCACGAGTCTACCATGACAGGTTTACAAGCCCGGCAGGAGAGTCTAGTTATAATTTTGTAATAGTCAGATCATAAGTGAGACTTCAGGAGAATATTGTCATATAAAGAGGTGGTTTGGCTTTAGTTCCTGTGTAGAAGATGCAAATATTTTCAAGACTTAGGACAATTCACTGCTATTTTTTCCTTTTATTTATTTTAATTTTTTTTTTAAAGATTTATTTATTTTATGAATGTGAGTACACAGTTGCTGTGATCAGATACACCAGAAGAGGGCATCAGACCCCATTACGGATGGTTGTGAGCCACCATGTGGTTGCTGGGAATTGAACTCAGGACCTCTGGAAGAGCAGTCAGTGCTCTTAACCGCTGAGCCATCTCTCCAGCCCTTATTTTAATTTTTTTATTACTTTTTTTTTTTTTTTTTTTTACAATCCAGTCATTGCTCCCCTCCTGGTCTGCCTTCCCACAGTTCCTCATCCCATTCCTCCTCCCCTCTGCCCCACCCACCCAATCCCCCACCCTGTCTCCAAGAGGATGTCCCCAACCCCCACCTCACCAGACCTCCCCCATTCCCTGAGGCCTTAAGTCTATCCAGGGTTAGGCGCATCTTCTCCCACTGAGGCCAGACATGGCAGTCTCCTGCTATATATGTGTCAGGGGCCTCATATCAGCTAGTGTATGTTGCCTGGTTGGTAGCTCAGTGTCTGAGAGATCTCGGGGGTCCAGGTTAGTTGAGACTGCTGATCTTCTTATGAGATCACCCTCCTCCTCAGTTTCTTCCAGCCTTTCTCTAATTCAATCACAGGGGTCCCTAGCTTCAATCCAGTGATTAGGTGTAAGTATCTGCATATGTCTCAGTCAGCTGCTTGTTGGGCCTCTCAGAGAACAGCCATGCTAGGCTCCTGTCTGTAAGTACACCATAGCATCTTCACTGGACCTCCTTTCCCTCAATCTCTTCTCCGTTTTTGTCCCTGCAGTTCTTACAGACAGGAACAATTCTGGGTCAGAGTTTTGACTGTGGGATGGCAACCCCGTTCCTCCACTTGATGCCCTGTCTTTCTGCTGGAGGTGGACTCTACCAGTTCCCTCTCCCCACTGTTGGGCATTTCATCTAAGGTCCCAGAATTGTTCCAGTTTAAAAGAACTTCAGGGACAAAAATGGAGAAGAGACTGAGGGAAAGGTGGTCCAATCACCAGACCAACTTGGGATCCATCTTCTCAAGGGAAGGCTCCAAAACTACTGATGTGCTCCCCCCAATACCCGATCATATAATTCACAGCTATTTTATATTTCATTTTTCCTAATCTACCTAGTATAAGTTCTATAGTTAGGTCCATTAATGTACAGTACCTTTGATTCTCATTTTTTTAATGTTTAAATATAACAATTTTAAGAGATTCCAAAGTTTTGTGAAATAGGACTGTTGGCCAAAACAGTTCAAAAGTATGCATGTTAAAAGTATTATGTACTTACAGATAAATGGTAATTAAGATTACAGGGCTCACTTTCCAATTGTAGCAGGATAATTAAAGGTAAATTACATTTCAAAGTTGAGAATAAAGCATATATAAGTGTTCTAGCCCTTGCAAGTTCATAAATTGCCTGGTACATTTATAACTACAAGGCTATTATGTTGCCAAAACACAGGAGACTCCAGAATGTGCTTTTGGGAACTGATCCCCAGTAGATAACTGCACTGTTCTGGAATGCAATTGCTGTGTCAATAGCTGTATCCTTATTGTTTTAGAGGTTTTCCATCTTTACCCTAATTAATGTCTCTAACGTGATTTGCAAAGAATTTCATATTTATATTTTGCAATCAGTGTTTGACTGGCAAACAGTTTTTAGACATTCACTACAATGTGTAAACATTTTGTAAAATAATAAATAGCTCTTTCTAATCTAAATGTTTTATGGTTGCTGAGCCTCTGCTAATTGGTCATGGATTAAAATCCCCCTGTTCTTTAATTTTTTTTAATTTGTGGGAAGTTTTTATAAATGAATGTGTAGAGCTTCATATCACAGCTGTTGTCATTTAAAGTTTGGACAGCATCATTACAAATGAAGCCCTGCTGTGAAGTCAAAGTCAAAAGGCATCTTGGCATTCCAACCATTTCCTTGGGAGAAGATTACAGCTCAAGTCTGTTGAACTTTATTGCCTTGGGCCTCATGACGATCTTCAGAAACATGCAAAGCATTTCTGTTAAAGAAATTCAGATGTGCTGGGACATAGATGACATTCTTGAACATAGCAGTGTCCTAAGGGGGTAAAGAATAGTCAAGCAGGAAAAGATAAACAGTTTTTGCTGTGTTCCTGGATTATTTTATAAGATTTATGAAAACGATGGAGGCCTACATGATACCATGTAGGAAAAAGGTGCAGGGTTTTTCTATGTGGCCTGACCATATTTTAAGATAAAATCTAAACATGATTCCAACATAATGAGTTAGCTTAAAAATCATCTTCCTATTTGTGTGGGGCAGATGCTAGGGTACAAGGCCCTATGAATGAATGCAAGGCAAGCATTAAAGTCGTCTTTCATTCAATTGATTTTATTATTCACATTGATTGATTGTCTCTCTTCTTTTCCCCTCCTATATCCTGGCATGTGTGTGCCTGAAACAAAGACATAACTAAAATAGTTCTAGCACTTAACCTCTTTTATAGCTGAAACTCTTTTTAATCTAAAGCCAAAGATCATTTGGTCTAGTTTAATATCAATACAACAGGTATCCAGATCCCAGCACAATCCTCATAGAGACAGCATAAAACAACATGGCAGCCCTCGTGTCTTTGCCTTTTTATTTCTGGATCTTCATGTGTTGGGGAGAGGGGGTTGAAGCTAGGATCCATATCTGAGAGAACACTATTTGTGCTATTTGTTTCTCTGCATCTGTGTTACCTCGCTTAATATTTTTCAGTTCTATCCGTTTTCTTGCAGATTTCACAGTTTTATTTTTCTTCATGGCCAAATTTTGTGTGTGTGTGTGTGTGTGTGTGTGTGTGTGTGTGTGTGTGTAAGAGAGAGAGACAGAGAGAGAGAGAAGAGAGAGAGAGAGAGAGAGAGAGAGAGAGAGAGAGAGACCATTTTAAGTTGATTTCTTTTCCTTTTGACAACAGAGTAGTGATAAATTTGCAAGTGTATGTGGGTATGGAATACTTTGGGTATAGGCCTAGGAGTAATAAATGTAGCTAGGTCTTAATGATAGTTTTTTAGTTTTGTTTTGAGAAACCTCTACACTGATTTCCATAGTAGTTTACTAGTTTACCCTCTCACAATCAGTTAATAATGGTGCCTCTTTCCCCACATCCTTTCCAGGATCTTTTCCAACATTTGTTATTTACTTAAAATGATAATAGCCATTTTAACTGGGATGAGATGGAATCTCAAGTTTTAATTTGCATTTTTCTGATGGCTGTGGAAGCTGAATACTTGTTAAAATACTTCATTTGTTTGTTTGTTTTATCTACATGTATGTCTGAACGTCAGAAGAAGGTATTGGATTCCATGTGACTACAGTTATAGCCAATTGTAAGCCTCCATGTGAGTGCTGGGACTTAAACTCAGAACCTCTAGAAGAGCAGCCAGTGCTCTTAACTGCTGAGCCATCTCTCCAGCCCCTACTCCATGCCCCCAATGTCTTAACCCATCATTTGTAAACTGTTCTCATCTTTGCTCTGTTTATTGATTGAGAGTTTGATTTTGGTATTTTAATTTTTCTGGTTACCTATACAGTCTAAATATGAACCTTCTGTCTGAAATAAAGCTGGAAAAACCTTTCTACTGTTCTGTGAACCATCTGTTCATTTTGCTGATAGTTTCCTTTCCCATATAAAGCTTCTAAATTTTCATGCAATCTATTTTTCAATTCTTGTACTTATTTTCTTTGCTACTGCTCTATTAAACACTTCTTGTTGTTGTTTTTACTTTATGTGAATGACTGTTTTGCCAGCATGTATGCATGTGTACCATGTGGGTACCTGTACCTACAGAGGCCATAAGAGGGCATCAGATACCCTAGAGCCCTGTAACTATACTAGTTAGTATAACTGTACAGACTTCTATTTATATAATGGCTCAAGGTCCATCCATGTTACAGCATATATCAGAAGTATCTTACTTTTTAAGACAGAATAATATTCTATTTTGCGTATACATATATATACCACATGTGCATATCATATGTGTATATATAAATACCAGTGCTATCTATCAGTTCTTTTTTCTAAAAGATGTACTTATTTTTATTTGGTGTGTGTTTTGCCTGCGTGTATCTTAAGTTTACCAAATCTATTCAGTGGTGGAGGAGGACAGAAGAGGATATTGGATTAGCTGTAACTAGAGTTACAGATAGCTGTGAGCCACATGTGGGGGCTGGGAACCAAACCCAGGACTATTAACCACTGTGAGCTATCTCTCCAGCTCCAGTTCTTGTCTTGGTTCTTTGAGTTCATATCAAGATGTAAATAAACTAGAGCATACAGTAATTGCATATACATACATACATACAGACAGACAGACAGACAGACAGACAGACAGACAGACATTTTTATCTATTTGCTCTGCTTTTAAATCCAATATAGTAGTTCTGTTCTCCTTTTACCTGCCATATTTTTCTTCAGCAGTGGCACTATTTTATCTTTCCAGTAAGAGGAAACTGTTCCCAACAACACAGTTTCAGCTCTTTTAAAAGAAAGAAAATGATACTTTTAATCAGTTGTAAAATACACCCCAATATGAAAAAATAGTAAAGCATGTGGGGAAAATAGACTTAGTGAAACATATTGGGTATATTGAAAATCCCCTCTAAAAGTCTCTGTACATGAGAACACCTTTTACCTCAGACTCAAGGTACATTACTCAAGGTAAAATATAGCTGCTCACCAGTAAAACATAACAGTAATATCCTTCCCAGGGCATTTATACTTTGTTTTTAAAGATTTATTTATTTATTATATATGAATACACTGTAGCTGTCTTCAGACACACCAGAAGAGGGCATCAGATCTCATTACAGATGGTTGTGAGCCACCATGTGGTTGCTGGGATTTGAACTCAGGACCTCTGGAAGAGCAGTCAGTACTCTTAACCACTGAGCCATCTCTCCAGCCCTATACTTTGTTTTTAAATGAGTGTGCTTTAGAAACAATATTTTTCCCTGGATTTACCCAACTATGCCTTAATGACAACTTGGAATAAAGAAAAAATTTCACAGGACAGTAATGCAAACCTGGTGTGTCATATATTTGTGATTCTGATAAATATCCAAATGAGGTTCATTTGCCTTTGTTTTCTTTAAGGATTGTTCAAGTTTAGAAGAGTATAACATTGCTGCAGCATTACTCCCCCTGACCAGTGCTTTCTATAGGGTAAGTGTATTCTGTTTGATTTTTTCATGGCATTATGTGACTCTGTCCCCTTTTTATACTAAGGACACACCTGTAATTATATTTACTGTAGCATTTATCACATTCCATGTATAGGAAGTGTAACACCAAACACCAAATCATTATCATCTTTGAGTCCACTACCCGACCATTCCAGCCAGTTTTACTTTCCTTACAGTACCTGAAACTCTGTATTCCAGATCAGTTTATGGGTGGGTTCACCCTGTTACAGAAAGTACACCCTGTGAGGCTAGGATGTTATTAGTAAACACTTAGTGAATTAATGACATCCATAGTAACAGAGCATAGAATTTACTGTCAACTTTCTGGACTGTTCAAGATGAATTTTATACTTCATTATAGCTATTGTTGCTGCCATCATATAAAATACTAGCTCTTTCTATGACACTTTGTTTTGCATGCTCATGTATGTGTAGGGTTAGGTAAGTAAGCAAGTGAGCTTGTGCCATGGTATGCAGAGGACAGTTTGCAGAGGTTGAATCTCTATCCTTCCACCATGTTAGTTCTGAGGGTTGAACTCAGGTTGTAAGGCTTGGGGGCAGGCACCTTTACCTACTGAGCCATCTTGCCAACCCTACTTACTATAGCAAACAAATCTATCTAGCTGTCTTTATTATTTCTTTTTTGTAAAGATCTACATTCTGAATAAAATAAGCAATAGAACCAGACTGTGGCAACATCTGACTTACTACTGAGCTGTCTGCACAGTCAACTTCAGGAGGCAGCAAGTTAACAAGGTAGTTATCAAGGTTCCAGTAGGGACCAGAAGCTATATCAGTCGTTTGAAAAGGGAAAGTTGGGTGGTTTTGGTTTTGATTCTGGTTAGGGGTTAGCTGAGGCAAGATCTATGTATTATGTACCCTATCTAACCTGAAACTAGCTATGTAGACCAGGCTGGTCTCAAACTCATGAGATCTTCCTGCTTCTGCCTACCGAGTTCTGGTATTAAAGACATACACGACTATACCTAGCTCAAGGAAGTTATGATGCAAGGAACTATTAATAATTAATTACTGAAATAAAGAGAATTCTAAAGTATGCAGGAATAGAATACAAGGAGCAGCTACTAATTCTAGGGATAAGTCTTTTTTTTTTTTTTTTTTTTTGGTTTTTCGAGACAGGGTTTCTCTTTATAGTCCGGGCTGTCCTGGAACTCACTCTGTAGACCAGGCTGGCCTCGAACTCAGAAATCCACCTGCCTCTGCCTCCCAAGTGCTGGGATTAAAGGCGTGCGCCACCACCGCCCGGCGGGATAAGTCTTAATACCCAATAAAGAAATAAACTTGGAAGAGGACTTCTCAGACAGTCTTGTTAGAGAGATACTGCTGTGGTCACTGGCAGCATAACATGCAGCCAACAAGCCGACAACTGGAAACTACCCGCTGAAGTGCTGGCAAGACTTGCTTGGATTCCTCTGCACCTTGGCTAGTGGCTTTCTGTATTAATCACCGTCTGCTGCAAGTAGCAGCAGGTGAGAGATGCATTGATTTATGATACAGCAGTCATCAGGAGTCTGTTAATACTGTGTCTGTTTAGTAGAATAATGGTAGTAGGTTCCCGCTATAGCCTATGACTTGTCTAGCCACAGGTTATTGGTCCTATAATGTTGCCAGTTATGAATTTCATCTCATGGGACACTAATTCTAATCAGAAAGTAGTTGGTTACTTCCTTTTTAAAAATATTTTTAATAAGTCCTTTTTTCCCCTCAATGTAATAAAACTTTACTGGGGTGCTGGAGAGAAGGGTCAGTAGTTAAGAGCACTGGCTGATCTTCCAAAGAACCTGAGTTCAAATCCCAGCAGCCACATAGCAGTTCACAGCTGTCTTTAACTCCAGTTCCAGGGGATCTGATATTCTCTCACACACAACAGACAGACATGCAAGCAAAACACCAATGCATGTTTTTAAAAAAAAAATAGATTCTTTAAAAAAAATAAATAAAACTTTACTCCAGGCTGGAGAAATAGCTCAGCGGTTAAGAGAACTGACTGCTCTTCTGGAGGTCCTGAGTTCAATTCCCAGCACCCACATAGTGGTTCATGTCCATCGGTAATGGGATCCAAAGTCCTCTTCTGGTGTGTCTAAAGACAGTGACAGTGTACTCACATACATAAAAATACATAAATCTTAAAAAAAAAAAACCTTCTTTAATTTCAGCACTTGTGAGGCAAAGGCAGGCAGATCTCTGTAAATTCCAGGGTAACCTAGTTTACAGAGCAAGTTCCAGGACAGTCAAGGCTACACAGAGAAACCTTGCTCAAAATAACAACAAAAATTACTCCTTGAAAACAAACTTTATTGAGCATCTCAACATATAAAATCACTGTACCAAACAATGCATAAGCTGCATCACTGATAGTAAGACAGCATAGCCTCAAGAAACTTGATAGTCTTACTAATGCAATAGTGATTGAAAATCATCTCCTACACACTGCCACCAAGCCATCAGCATTTTAAATAAATGTATTACATATGCATGATTAGAGTGTTCTGAACTTGTGAGATAGCTTGGTTATAAAGGTGGTTGCCACCAAGCCAGGTGACCAGTCCCTGACAGCTACCTGGAGAAGGACAGAACCAACTCTTTCAAGTAGTCCTTTAACTAAAAGAAATAGACCCTTACACACATGTATACTACATGAACACACACCAACCAAATAAATAAATGTAAAATAACTTTAAAAATGAAAATCAAATATTACAGAAAAGTATGAAATGTCTTTTTTCCAGTTTTATTCCATTTTCCTGAAACAGTTTCTTTCTTTGAAAGAGGGATGGCATTACTGACAGCACATGCTGGCAATTTATCAGGCCTTTTTCTCATTATTTTTCTTTTTGAACTAAAAGCAGAGACAGAGAGAGGCTCATCACTTGTTGATCTCCAAAGCAGAGGCCATGATGACTTCATTTATTGTTGTGTATATAAATAAAAAAATTACCAAGAAAATAGAGAACGGTAAAATTATATAGAAACACATCTAAGGCTGCCAGGGTACGCAGACCCCTTGTGGTGTATAGCAGAGATAATCTCTCTTGTCGTGTGTTTCAGGTGATATCATTGAGCTAGTGCTTTCAATAAACCCACTTGCCTACTGTCTCTGATATAGTCCAGTGTGTCTGTGTCCTGGTTTAATTTGATAAGTTTGTAAATGGCCATATTTTATTAGCGTAAATAAGTTATCTATCATTTTATGCCTTGTGCTTGTGTGGTACAGATGGTATTTGTTATCCTAATGAGTTCAGAGTGTCCAGCCTCTGGTCCTTAACACCTTGAACAAACAGAGTAAAGTTGCTGCCCTGTGTATAGTGACAAAATCAGGGCAGAGGACAGCCTGCTAGCTACCATCTAGAGCTAGGACACTTCTCTCACCCCAAGAGGAAACCTCATACCCATGCCCAGACAGCAGTGCATCTACTTTCTGTTGAGTATGCTTTTGGGAAAGGATTTCACATGAGTGAAATTATATAATATGTATTCTTGTATGTGTGTATGTGTACATGTGTATGTTGGGTCCATGTGCATACATTTGTACTCTGGTTGTTGAGACTAGATAACAGTCTCAGGTATTTTCACCAGTCACTCCCCATCCTATTTTTTGAGAATGAGTCTCTCACTGAACCTGAAAATTACACATTTTGCTTGACTAGCTGCCCAGCAAGCTCCAGGTATGCCATCCAGATCCTTATGCTTGTACAGCAAGTGCTTTGTCGACTGAGTCATCTCCCCTGCCTTTCAATATATTCTTCTGTGTCTGGCTTCACTAAAACCCATGCTATTAATTAGCTATCTTTAGATCTGTTAACTTTGAAATAAAAATTTTCAGGTGAGTTTTATCATACATACAGTGCCTGCCAAGAACTGAGATTAGAAGGATCATTTGTGTGTGTGTGTGTGTGTGTGTATGTGTGTGTGTGTGTGTGTATACATGTATACACACATGTATGTATGTACATACATATATACATCTATATATATGTATGTGTGTATGAATGAATAAATGATGTAGAGAGCACAATTTCTCACCTTAAAGACAGATTTTATATTAGTAATTTTGCAGGCCTTTAGCATTTTCCCAAATTTTAACTTTGGCATATACATCCTAAAAAAAATATAGTACTGTAAATAAACATGGTTTTTTTGCATAAGTATTATTTTCTTTTCAAGACATAAAAGCTTATTGCTAGTAAACGTAAGTGGTATAATAGAAAAATCTATTGATGACCATCTGAAAGGCCCTTATTTGCAAGGTTCTGTCAGCCCAAGAAGCAGAAAGTGGACATGAAAGCATCAAGAGCACAGAGCTTCCTGAGTTCTCTAAGTGGGGACCTTCCTGCTCCTGCCAGACCCTTACCAGTAGTTCTGCCCGAATCCCGACCACCCAAATGGGAGCTAAGTTCTGCTGTGTTTTCATGTCAAGTACTGTTATAAAAGTCTATCTACCTAATAAAATAGTGTATAGAGTAAGCGCAAAGAAAGATGGTAGGAATGAGAACTGGTGTTTAATGAATTCTACTGCACTTAGCGTTTCAGTACCTGGCCCACTGCAATGAAGTATCATTCTAGTTTGACAGAAGAGAGTATGGTTCAGAAAGACTCCCTTGCCCATGATCAGATTTAAACTATGTTGTATGTGATTCCAAAGCTCAAGTGTTATTTTTATGGTTTCATTTTGTTGATTTTAACTCTAATAGTATTTTTCAAATGAGTCACAATTTGTACAGGCATACTTCTGAGAATCTTTTAGGGGTTTTGCCTAGAGATACTGAGTTGGCATCATTCTTAACCCCACACTCCCCCAGCCATTTTCATAGTCATGTCCAGCAAGGATATTTCATTAAACTTTGAACAGGGTTAGGAAATGCTGTTATAATTTCAACAACTGTTATATAATATTATTTATAAGTCTCCAATCTATGAATTTTTTAACAAAAAATGTACTAAGTGTTCAGAAGAACATGAAATACTTTCTGTTTCTGCTTGAATACTGACTTTGGCTCTAGTTAATACAGACAGTAGTTGTCCTACTGTAAAACAGTCTGTAAGTAATTCTGGTGAAATCCAAATAAACCTTTAAACCTTTTTTCATAGTATTAAGATTGTTTTTATAAGTAATATAAATTGTTTCTTCAGTAATATAAAGAATAAACATTTCATCAGTCATTAATTTTAATTGGTAAGAGACTACAAAATAGGAAAAGAATTTTGTTTTTCTCCAACTTTAAAGTCTAGATATATTTCATTCCCTATAACAGTTCTCAAAGGGTCTGTTTTTGGCAAAAAAAAAAAAAAAAAAGGAGGGGGATAAGGAGGGTGTTATTTAAAGTCTTCTTGCATCATTTTTCTACTATAAAATAAATTCCTTAAAAATAGTTAGCAGGAAAATGATTGAGAAGAAAATGATGAAAAGAGCCATCAACAATTACTGAATCAGGTTTGTCCCAGATACAATGTATCTTTATTACAGCAAATACACTTCTGACAGCACAGAAATTTAGAATGGCTGGAAAGTTTTATTTCCTCCTTCATTTCTCCTTGCTCTTTGTACTGGCTAGCTTTATATCAACTTGACACAAAATAAAGTCACTTGAGAGAAGGGGCTCTCAATTGTGAAAATGCCTCCATGAGTTCTGAACTGTAGGCAAGCCTGTAGGACATTTTCTTAACTAGTGATTGATAGGGGAGGGCCAAGCCCATTGTGGGTGGTGCCATCCCTAGGCTGGTGGTCCTTGGTTTATAAGAAAGCAGGCTGAGCAAACCATGAGGAGCAAGTCAGTAAGCAGCACTCCTCCATGGAGTGGAGCTCCTGCCTCCAAGTTCCTGACCAGTTTTGACTTTCTTTGATGATGGAATATGGTGTGGAAGTACAAGCCAAATAAACCCTTTCTTACCCAAGATGCTTTGGTCATAGTGTTTCATCACAGCAATGGTAACCCTAACTATGATGTTATTTAAGACAGCTAGAATACCTCTCTTCTCTTTTAGCACCAACCCCACCCCGCACCATGTCTTACTTTCTCTTTCAAGTTTTGAAGGACTTATGTTTTTCTTAGTACTCCTAAAAAACTATGAATTATAATTAATTCAGAACTAGCAATTTTTAAGGGTAGTCTATTTAAACTAGTGATTTAAAATAGTATGGAGTAGTTTATGTCAAGTAAAAACTACACCCATGATTGTTTTCTAGTGGATAGTTAATAGAATTTTTAATTTTCATGAATTTATATGTTTTAATTAATGCTTTTTTATAAAAGTTGGATTATGTCTTGGTTACTTTCTCATTGCTGTGATCAAATACCCTGACAAAAGCAATTTGAGGGGGAAAGGACTTATTTGGGCTTATAGTTGCATAGGAATACATCCATGGTGGTGAGGAAGGCATGGTGGCAAAAACTGAAGGCTGGCTAATCACATAGCAGGTATACACAGGAAGTACAGCATGAACAGGAAGTAGAGTCAGGCTATAGAACAGGAAAGCCTGCCTCCAACAACCCACTTTCTCCAGCAAAGCTCTTCCTCCTAAAGGTTCCACAGCCTTTCCAGTTTGATCACCAGCTGAGGACTCAGTGTCCAAATACATGAGCCTATGGTAGACATTTCAACCCACAGCAAAGTGTTTTTATGAACTGTTTCATTTTTCAGTTCTTTCCTATAATAGCCAAAGATTAAGAAAATGAAACAACTAGAACTATGGTAGTACCTATCAGCTCCTGCTACCACCTCCGAGTGTTGGACTCTAAAGCTGAACAAACAAGGTTCTCTATCCTTGAGAAACACATACACCTATGATGATATAGTATAGCTAATTGCCATATTCGATACCTAAAACATTCATAATCTACATACTGTAAAAAATATATTAATTCCCACTGAACCAAGGAATACTATGAAGAAATTGTTAGGTTTTTGCTGGTGAAGGATACATGAGCCTTACAGGTAGGGCTGAGATGAAGAGCAAGCAAAGAGCAAAAATGTATAAATACTATAGGCAGAGAAAATATGAAACTTACTGGGAATATTGCTGAAGGTGGGGGAGGATAAAAAAAAAGATACATCGTAGTCAGACTGACTGACCTGGTATGCTAAGGTAAGGGATTCCAGTTTAGTAAAAACAACAGTTTACTTCTTTTTTCTCATGACTAAAAAGCAAAAGATTAAATAAATGAATAACATAAGATATGAAGGACCAAATTTGTTTAATACTGTAGATACTTCAACTACCTTGGCAGATAAGTTTTCTTCAACAGAATCTTCATCCTCCTGTGTAGGACTCCTTACCGGGTGTTATGGGATGCAGTGGTGCAAAGACATGGCTTCTGCTCCCGTTTAGCAGACTAGGTGCTTAGGTAGGCAGTATGAAGTCTCCAGCACAAACCTAACAGTTTCTTTGTAGTACTCCTTGGTTCAATGGGATTTAATGTATTATGTCCTAGGAAAATAGGAAATGATCTGAAGTTATATGCTGAATAGGAATGTTCCATTTAAGGGAAACTAACCTGGGGCTAAGGAGGTGGTTCCACTAGTGAAGTGCTTGTCACACAAACATTTAGACTTGAGTTTAGCTCTCCAGCACCTCCATTAAAGCGGCAGCTCACAGCTGTAATCCTAACAAGGAAAAGCTGCCAGGCAAGTGGGACCTTGTCATCAGACAAAAACAGAGAAAGTCGAGCAGATTAAGAAACCCTAGCAGTTCTCATAACTGAGAACAATAGGCCCAACCTGGTTTCTGTTCTGGAGCATGTGACCATGACATCCCTACATGAAGACCATGACTACTAGTCAGGTAGCATAGAGCCCGCAGTTCTCCATGCTACTGTGGTATCTAGATGGGCTTCCTTCTACAAACTGACTTTGCCTTCATTGTTTGGGACTAAACATGCATACTAAGGGCGAGTCTTTGTTCCAGCCAGAGGAATTAAAGGTGTGTGCTAAGAACTGATTGACACCACAACTAGAAACAGGTATCTTCAGTAAATAACACAATCTCAGGATTCACAGTGTAATCAAATATCCTGCAATATTCTCTCTCTCCCGTCTCCCTGTTTCTCCCTCTCTCCTATCCTCTCATCTCTCCTCCTACCTTCTTCTCTCTCTCCCTCCCACCCCTCAACTTCCCTATCCAACTCCCCATCCTGTTGACTCACTACTGAAAGGTCATCTGTTGATTGTTTGAACTAAAAACAAACAAAATATTTCATTAACTCCCTGGAAGGTAAATGTCAACTATTTGTGTTTAAAAAATGAAGGTTACTAAATGTTTGACACTTAGGGATAGGAAGAATCTGAAATCTGTAGTCAGTCTTCTCTGTTCTTCTAGTATTCTTCAACAAGATTGAAAACTCAAATGCTTAAAGGAACCAGAAAAGTAATATCAGTAATTGAAGAAACTATACACAACTAAAGAATATTCAGTGTTAAAGGATCAGCTACTGTTTATAAAGTTCTAGTTGCGTAGTTTTAAAAAGAAATGTGGGCATAGGGCCAACAAACTGCTTGGTAGCTAGAGGTGTCTGCTACTAATTCTAAAGACCTGCATTTCATTCCCAGAACCCACAAGGTAGAAGGAGAAAACTGACACAGGCAGATATCCCTCTGACCTCCAAAGGGTGGCACAAGTGAAACAATGTGGACACAATGTTGGCAGATTATCAGCTTTTCAGAGGACCAAAGAGTCTGAGCATAGTGCCTTAGTTAGGGTTTTTATCACTGTGATAAAATGGCATGGCCAAAATCAACTTGGGGAGGAAAGGGTTATATTTCGGTTTACAGTTCCACATCATAATCCATCAGTGAGGAGACTCAGACAGGGCCCAGAAGTCAGACAGAGCAGGAACCTGGGGCCAGAACATGGATGCAGAGGCCATTGAGGAATGCTTGTTTATACATCCCAGGACCGCCTGCCCAAGGGAGCCGCTATCCACAATGGGCTGGGCCCGCTCACAGCAGTCACTAATGAAGAAAATGCACCACAGACTTGCAAACAGGCAAATCCTATGAAGGCATTTCCTTAGTTGAGTAACCCTCTCCCCATACATCTCTAACTTATGTCAAGTTGACAGTCAACTAGCCAATGCAGTTGTGCATGTTTGCAGCACTCAGGAAATAGGGGTAGGAAATCAAGTTGTAGTCTGCTCCGGGCCAACTATGAGCAAGACCATCTCAAAAGAAAAGCTGCCAGAGATTTTCCAATTGGTTAGTAATAATAAAATTAAACACAAAATACCTATAAGCTACCAATTTATAGCTTGGGCTTTGTGGACCTATAGAGAAAACAAATAGAATTTGCATGTTTTTAACATTAGAGAAAGAGAGAGATCTAATTTAAAATAAAAGTTTAAGAAACTTCTAAAGATATACCTAATACAGAAAAGAGAGAGATACAAGCCAGAAACGTGGAGAACTCTGTAGAAAAACATGGAGGAAAGCCAAATAGTGAGGTAGCACACAGGAGAGCCAAGTTGTTGGGGGTGGGGGGCAGGCAGCACAGTGCCTATTTGGAATAACAGTCAAACGAAAGTTATTAATTTGATTGCTTTTTAATATATTATGTGGCAAAATTCAAAATCAACTAAAAATGGTGAAAAAGAAAGTACAGTTATGTGTCAAAACCAGATACTAATTTATTCCACATTAGCACGGGATTTGATTTATTCTGTTGGCCTCTCCAAGTATATCTTCTTTTTAGAAGACTGGCAGATTAAAGAAGTGCTTGACAGTAAGAACAGTGTAGTCTTCTTCCTGATTCTGAGATGGCGAAGGAGTCCTGGAGAGGATGGAGTCTGCCCTTGCCCTTTGCAGAGGACTTCCTAACCCAGCCCACTTCTTTGTCTCTCTTACAGACATTGCTCTTACACATGAGGTTTTTGTTTCCAGCAGAGCTAGATTTTGAAACCCCTAAGAGTCTGCCGTTCATGTTTGTGTGAATATTGACAATGTTGGACAGGCTTCATCTGTAGAAAGCATCCCCTCTACAGCATGGGGAATGGGGTACTGAGACTTTAGAGTTCAGAAAGTAACTTATAACAGATTACTTTCCAAATACAGGTTTAAAATTCCAAAAGATAGGTTAATGACTACTGAGAAATAGACAAATTGTTGCTTTTTAAGCCACCATGTCTTGGCAGTTTTTTCATGCAACAGTACATAAATATAAATATTAGTACATAGTAAATGCCATGGGAACATTAGGCAGTTCTGTTAACTAGCACTGTGTAAGTCTTTGAAGCCAGGTTGTGATATCCAGGTTGCATCGGTATGAAACTGTTGGAGATATACTTGGGAAAATACCTAGTATGAATCTAATAGTATTCCATTAGCCTCTCACTGGAGTGCAGCTTAAGAAATACTGGCTATCGTAGGCAAATACTTTCAAGCACTACCTTAGATGTTTCAGAAAAGCGGAACAGCATACATAGAAGTGGTAACCAATGGTTCCATGCTAAATTATAGTTGATTTTACAAATGTCTGTTAACATTGTGTAGTTATATAACTTCTGTGACTAAGACTATTGTGTCGCCATTAATAATATTCTTCTTCATGGTTTAAGTCAAATTTTACTTTCTTCCAATATCTGTGAATTTTGTAGGAATTTGTCTATAAGATAACAATGTGCGTAGCAATTCAAAATTCCAAGATCACCAGATAATGAAGTCTGTGTCTATTCAAGCATGCTCTAGGATGCATTTTCTGAAATCTTTTCTGCCTGCTGTTTGCATTATGAGTGTTTCTCAAATTAAGAAGGACCAGAATTTTCATCTATTTGCTAGGTAATTAGTTTACTAATTAAAAACTTGTTTACAAGACTTGTATATTGTAAAGATAATGTTACGTTACCAGGAAAGCTGTGGGGAAAGCACACTTTAGTGCTCTGTTGTTTTTCTAGAAAAACAAGGTCATTTGCTTAATGGGGAAGGAGAGCTGCAGATACTGTATAGTTGACCAAAGTGAAACCGTTCTTTTCCATCCAAGAAAGTTAACTGAAGCTGACGTCAGTGTGCAGATGCCAAAGTGTAATCAGAAGAAGTGAGCCCAGCAGACATGGAATCTGAATACTAAGAACAGAATGAGATTTTAGGAAATTATCTGAATGCCATCACTTTATTTAAAACTAGTTAACTTGAAGTTTTACAGAATAACTCTTGTGTGTTTGAGGGAGATACACTACTGTGTAACAGTAAACAATTACTTGTAACTAAGACAACAATATGCTTAGTCTGAGCGGCTTCATTTTACTGCTTTAAAGCTTGACTGAGGTAGAACGTTTTGGAATTACCACATCTCTTTTACTCAAAAAAATGTTCATGGTTACAATATAATGTATACTTAGGCACCAGAGCTGTGACGTAAGACACATTCCGAAAACAGATCTTACCTTAAGTAGTGTGCCGATTCATTTATATCTCTTACTTATCATCTGCTTTTCTTCTTGATTTTAAAAATAAAACAAGATTCCATTTTGAAAAATGCTTTAGGATTTCTTGCTATGTCACCAAAAATGTGGAATATCAGTTCCTTTATCTTTATGATTTATATACATGTGAATTTTTGTTTTGAGATAGGATCCCACTGTGCAGTCCATCCCGAACTTAAACTCAGGATCCTCCTCACCAGCCTCCTAATGCTGAATTATAGGCACTATGCCACAATATTCAGCTTATGTATGTAGTCTTAAGACTACCATCTAGGGGACTGAAGTGACGCTCTGCAGGTTAAGAGCACTTGCTGCTTTTGCAGAGGCCCCAAGCTCAATCCCCAGTACCCACATGACTACTCACAGAAAACTCAGGTTGCAGGGGACCTTATACCCTCTTCAGACCTCTGCAGGCACTGCACACACATGGTGAAAATGCATACATCAAATCAAAACACAAAAACACATAAAAAATAAAAATCTTAAAAAACAATACCATCAATCCCAAATCTTTTTTGTTATCTATAGTTAGTAGTTGTCGATGGCTTCTGTAAGCAGCAAATACACTAGGGCACATCTCTAAGATACAGTTATAAATAAGTTGTAGATTCCTGTTTCTTTGAATTAATTTTGAAAATCATACTTGTAATGCAATCCATTGTTTAAAATGTAATAAAAAATGGAATTCTACAGCAAAACACTTGAATAACTCCTTTTAAGGTAACAGCAGTCTACTCACTCATCAGATGCAGAAATGTGTGATGACAAAGGTGATCTGAAGCCATGCCTAGAATGCCCAGAATGCCATGGTGAGGAGTTGAGACTAATATTATTCTCTAGTCTCTAAGGAGTATGTAGTACTGAGCTGTCAGGAGCTCACAGCAATGAGGTACTGAGGCTTGAGAGATTGACAGGCCATTAGTAAGCTAGCACAAAAGACAGCACTCCTGAGGCAGTTTAGAGAGAAATGCAGGAAGGCACTAAGAACTGCTAACTAAATGCTTGAGACCAGAGAATGCAAATGAGTGAAGCAAGCCAAAGGAAGAACAGGCTTCCTGTATTCACAGCAGCCACTGGTCAGCTTTAGCAGCTGCAACCATGCAAGATGTGGTTAGCACATTTTTTTGTTTTGTTTTCAAGAAAATTATAAATTTGAACATTACATAAAATTTCTTCTTTGGGTTTAATTAAAAAATTTAAATCCTGGACAAGGGGATTCATTTGTAAAGTGCTTGATGGGTTAAGGACCAAATTTCAAATTCTCAACAGCTGTATGAGAGCCAAGCTTGGAGATGTAGGCCTCTTACCCCAGCCCTGTGAGTGTAGAGACTGGCGGGTCCCGGAAGATTACTGGTTAGCCAGTCTAAAGGAAACAGTGAGTCTCAGTGTGAGACCCTGTTTCAAAATATGAAGTAGAAAGAGATAGCAAAAGAAGACACCCAAAGTCATCCTCTGGTTTCTACATAAACGGTAAGAATCAATCTCTGCTCTCCTTCTCTTTGCCATAAACGCACAATCCCTCATAAACCTCCTAGATAACCAAAACAAAACGTGCAAGCTACGTGCAGCTGATACGATGTTAGCTTCACAACCTCTTACTTTCAACTCTGACTATAAATTCTTATGGTGTATTACAGTAGATCTGGTGGTTTGAATGAGAACATCACCATAGGCTCATATATTTCAATACTTGGTCCCCAGTGTGACCTTGTTGGATGGTTGTCAACACTGAGGTGGGCTTTGAGGTTTCAAAACTTCATGCAATTCCCAGTTGGATCTCTCTCTCTCTGACTTGTGGTTGTTGTCTTAACGTGTAAGCTGTCAGCTACTGCTCCAAGGTTATGCCTGCTGCCCTGCTTCCTGCTGTAATGATCATGGCCTAACCCTCCAAAATTGTAAGCAAGCCCCTAATAGCCCTTATCTTTTGTAAGTTGTCTTAGTCATGGTGTCTCTTCACAGCAAATGGGAACCAGATATGAATCTGAATTCCAGCTTATTCTGCGATCTTAAATGTCTGGGATGGTGATAAGTACAGATGGAAGGAGGTGGTAAACATAAAGCACCTGTTGGAGTGGCAGGCACATAGTAAATGCACAGTGAATACTGGTAGAATGAACAGGATGGAATTCAGCTGCAAATTGAATGTCTACTTCACCAGTCTCTGCATATGCATGGAAGTACAGAAGAGATACAGTTCCTAGGCTCACAGAGCTTAGTCAAATTTCCACAGTCAGGCCAGCATTCATAATTACTATCCTGTACTACCTGTTATGGATCTGCATTCTCCATTGCTACCTATAATTCTAGCTAGAGCAGGAAGCAAGTCTTCCATTTACTGACTTTCACTCCAAGGAACATGTAAGCAAAATAAATATGCCCATCTAAAGATATATACATAAATGTATACACATAAATGTATGCGTATGTATTTAGTGCTATTGAATGAACCTAAGACCTCACACATGGCTAGCAACCATTCTTTCACTGAGTTATAATTCTAACCCCAAGCAAAATACCTTTATAGATCTGTGTAAATGTTTTTTCATATATAATCAATACTAATTACTGCCCTTCACAATGCTAAAAAGCATTGTCATCCAGATTAACAGTGAGAGAGCATGTTCTCTCTGAATTAGCTAAACTCTCCCAATGGGATTTTTTTTTTCTGTATTTTTCTGTGCCCTTCCACCTCCTTAGAGCCCCTCACTCAGTAGTTCTGGTCCTTGTTCTGGTAATCACCTGACTGCTTGATATCCATTGACTTTTCAGTGGACTATAATACATTCATTAGGCCATGGACTTTTGGCTGTGTGATGGAATTAGAACGTTTTGAGGTCCTTGCTGCCTGCTTAATTGGAAAATGGAGAACTCATGGCTGTCTTTATGAGTAACAAAAACTAATTTTATCAACTGCTTGTCCCTAAAACAAACTTTGTAAATAGGCTATTCTTCTAGTTTAATTTTGCTTAGGCAGCACTCTTCCTTTTATACTAGTCAGCATTGTTGACATTTTTGAGAAGTCATAGACTTCATGGGGATCTGTGGAGGAGCTGCTGAATTACAGAAGAAATGATTGTAACAGGAAGTGAATTGTGTGCTATTATAAACACTCAGTGACTCAACAAATTCCCTTTCTATCTGAAGTACAAATGTTTTGTTTTTAATTTTTCTAGCTTTATAATTGTCCTTGTGGTCACAGATAGATTTTTCAGTGAGTTTTGAGAGATGTAAAGAGAAACCACATTCAAAGAAGGTTTTGAGTATTGGGGCAGTGAAAGCAGAGGAACCCCTCAGTCAACAGAGTGCTGTAGTGTTGATGGTAAGGGACTGCAGTGAAGAAGTCAGAACATCTGCAATGCCTGGGAGACACTGCTCTGTTTTCTTATACTCTTGGATGATGTTTCCAGCTAATAAAATTAGATTTAGAATTATAATCTTAGAAAGAAACCTGAAAATATGTAACTAGTATTGGGGTTTGGTCTGTTGCTGTGTATTATAATGCTAAATTCTGTATCCAGAAGTCTAGGCCTGTGAGTGAATTCTCACATTTACCAGCTTTTGTTGTGCAAACTTTGTTCCTTAATTTAAAACTATTGCTTAAATAAAACTGACTGCCGCCATTTACTGGAGGAATTGGAGGTTGGTGGGTTTTGAGTTATCTGGTTGGAAGTGAAGAAGGAGAGGTAAGGGGAGAACCATGAGGAGGGAGAAGAAGGTGGAAAGAGGAAGAAGCCACCATAGGGAAGGGAATCATGAAAACATGGCCATGAGAGCTAGCTAGCTGGAGTTAAGAGCTTCCCAGATGGAACATGGCAAATTATAACTCAGAGTTATTGATGGGAAAGTAGATTCTAATAGTATAGAGGGTAGATATCTGCCCAGCTCTAGTGCTAATTAAGGCTTATTGTAAATATAAAATTTGTGAGTTTTATCTGTGAACCGAATGTTCAAAGCAGGGTAGATGCTCCAGACTGACATTAAATATTTATACAACTAATCTCTTAGAAGTTGGCAAGTTGTGTATGTATCTCTGATATTTGCAGGCAGCAATAGGATTGAGATAGGCATTTCTGAAGATGGATATCTCTATATGATAAAATTTTCAGGGCTTGATAGTGTAGCTCATTAGTAGGGTACGTTTCATATTAATGACATCCTAACACCCACATCAGGCAGCTCAGAACTACCTATAACTCCCGGCTCCAAGTGTTCCAGCACTCTTTTGTGGCTTCAGCAGGCACCTGTACTCACATGCTTATACCCATACTCAGACACACGTGGAGGGTGGGGGGAGACATGTAAAATAAAGCATTGAAAAATTGAAGAAGACAGAATCAATATCATAAAAATAACTAGATTAGCAAAGGCTACAGATTTAGTGCAATCACCATCAAAATTCTACTGACATCCTTCACAGAATTAGCAAAAAACAGTCTGTAAATTCATATGCAAGCACAAAAGACCATGAATAGCCAAAGCAGTCCTAAGCAGAAAGAGCAATGAATGATAGAGATACCACAATACCTGATCTCAAAATATACCAGGAGTCATAGTAGCAAGAAATAGTAACTGGCACAAAACGGACACATAGACCCGTGAAGTAGGATAGAGGACCCAGAAGTAAACATCTACAACTACAGCACTCACCTAATTTAAACAAAGCTGTTAAAAAAGATATTGAAAGAAGCCTCTTTAACATTTAGTACTGTAAAAAAACTGGGTATCTACCTATCGAAGAATGAAACTATCCCTATCTCTCATGCTGCACAAAAATCAATTCAAAATAGGATGAGAAATTTTAATATAAGACCTGGAAATTTAGAAAATACTAAAGGTAAACTTAGGTTAAAAAAGATACTCCAAGATATAGGCATAAGTAGAGAGTCCATTAGGAAATAATCCCAAGAAATGACGTGAAATTTAAATGAAGTTTAGAAGCCTCTGTATAATAAAGAAAAACATCAAGAGAATGAAAAAAAGCCTGTAGAGGTGGGAAAGTCCTTGCCAGCTAGCAGCTGTACATCAGTCAGAGATGTAACATCTAATATAGAGAGAGAACTGCCAAAATTAAATACCAAGAAAAATAAACCATCAGTAATTGAGCTAATAAACTTCAGACACTTCTGAAAAGAAGAAATACAAATAATCAACAAGCATTTGAGAATGTATGCAACATCTGTATCCATTAAAGAAATGCAAAGTATAATTGCTTTAAGATTCTACCTCACCCATTCAAAATGGCTATCACAAAGAAAACATGACAGCAGAGATTGACATGAATGTAGGTCAAGAGAAGTCTTTACTCACTGTGGGTAGAAATACAAGCTACTAAGGGCTGGAGAAATGGCTCCATAGTTAAGATCACTTTCTCCTATAGAAACCTGGGTTCATTTCCCATTATCCACATGGTAGCTCATAACTCCAGTTCCTGGAGATCTGATGACCTCTACAAGTACCAGGCACGTATATGGTACACATACATACAGCAGTCAGATACTCACACACATAAAATTACCACACTCCTAGATATCTACCTGAAGCAATCTAAGTGGACATACTATAGAGATACTTGCACACATCCAGTGTTTATTACAGAACTACTCACAATAGCTTGAAATGGAACCAGCCTTGATGAAGAAAATGTGGTATATGTGATGGATATATATTTTTTTTCAGCCATAAAGAAAAATAAATTTAAAAATATGCTTTCCTATATAATCCAGACATTTTGTTCACTCACTCGCTCTCTCTCCTTCCCTCTCTCCCTTCCTCCATCCATCCCCCTTTTTCCCCTCTCTCTCCATCTCTCCATCTCCTCCTCCTCTCTATCCACACACACTCCCTCTCCCCTTTCCCCTTTCCCCTTCCCTTTTTCCCTTTCACCTTTCCCTTTTTCCCTTTTCCCCTTTCCCTTTTCTTCTTTCCCCCTTTTTCCCTTTCCCCTTTCCCTTTTCTTCTTTTCCCCTTTCCCCCTTTTTCCCTTTCCCCTTTCCTCTTTCCCCCTTTCCCCGTTTTCCCCTTTCCCCTTTCCTCCTCTCCCCTTTCCTCGTTTCCTCTCTCCCCTTTCCTACTTTCCCCTCTCCCCTTTCCCCTTTCCTCCTTTCCCCTTTCCCTTTCCCCTTCCCCCTTTCCCTTTTTCCCTTTCCCCCTTCCCCCTTTTCCCTTTTTCCCTTTTTTCCCTTTCCCCTTTCCCTTCCCCATGGCGACTCCCCTGGCCTCAATCCTTGGGGGCAGTGAACTCACCTGAGAGTAGCTTCCCAATAAACTTGTCTTTAACATTAGAAAAGAAAGAAAGAAAGAAAGAAAGAAAGAAAGAAAGAAAGAAAGAAAGAAAGAAAGAGAGAAAGAAAGACAGACGGAAGGAAAGAAAGAAACAAACTAGAATAAAAGGCAGATAATACAACATTTTTCCATATGTATGTGTCTGTAGGTCCTAAAACCAGAAAGAGGATCATGAGGGGATGGAAGTGATATTAAGGGAAGAAGTAGGAAACAGAGCAGTGGAATATATATTAGTTACTTTTCTATTGCTGTGAAAAATACCATATCCAAGACAGCTTATAAAAGAAAATGCTTAAGTGGGCTTAAAGTTTCAGAGAGTTAAGAGACCAGTCCATCATGGCTGGGCACCATGGCAGCAAGCAGAATTCATGTTGGCTAGAGCAACTGAGAGCTTACATCTTGACCCACAAAGTAGGACACAGATTTTACTGGAGATGGTGGGAGTCTTTTGAAACCTTAAAGCCTACCCAATGAATGACACACCTCCTCTAACAGGACCATACTTCGGAATCGTTCCCAAACAGTTCTTCCAGCTGGGGAGCAAGTATTCAAACATATAAACACATGAAGGCCATTCTTATTCTAACCACCACAGGATACAAGTAATATAAAAGCAAAAGGTGGTACTCCTGGGGAGGAAGAAAGGGACTAGCAGGAGGGGTTCGCAGATATGAGGGAGGGATGAAAGAACAGTATAACTTAACAATACAACATGTTTATTATTATATATCTTACCTATATTACCTACATTTTATACATATTGTAATAAGCTTATTTAATCCTCTTACCTACATTTCTTAAGTTTCACTTGGTTACAATGTATTATCTTTTAATATGTTGTTAGATATTATTTGCTACAATCACTCACCCTGTATATCATTTTATCTGGATATTTATTTGTATTTTTTAAAGCATACTTTGTAATGAATCAGCAATAGTAAGTAAAATGACTTCTGGGAGCCATTCTAGCAGATAATTAAACCCAAGAAGGGGTTTGAGCAAGACCTAATTTATTTCCTGTCCATTGGTGCTACTAGAGGCATGTGCTTGAAATTCATATCCAGAGTTGGGGACAGACTGAGAGATTGATCCGTAATATGCAGATTGTGATTAAATCTAGGAAGACAGTGCTAGAATTTATTGAATTAGGACTTGTATTATAGAATTGGATAGAGCAGGATTAAATATCCATCTATCAACTGGGATTAAGCATGTACACCACCACCACCCAGCAATTCATCTTGCCCTTTCCATGCTTTTTGGGGGGACAGTATTTGTGTGTATACAAATATTGTTATTTTTCCTGGGAAAATGTGAGCAACCCCCAAAAGGGAACAGATAATAAATGAAAGTAATAGTTCCACCACATTTACTGGGGCTGCTTCAAGAGCTCATGGGAGGTTACTTACAGGAGCATAGACAACTGACTCAAAGGCATCTGCATCACATCACTGAAACGGCACACCCTGACATGATTGATGACTGATGAAAGCTGTGTTCCTGTAGCTTCCCTGCACAGCTTACTTGGTCTCAAAGTCTACTCTCACTAGCAGTTATTAGTGCTTATAAGATTGGGAAGGACCCATGTCTATCTTTTAAGTTACAGGAACTTTCTAAGACTGCTAGTTTGTTTCCTGAGGCTTGTAAGTTTTATTCCTATCCTGAATCGTAAAGGGTCTTTCTTCCTTATGGAATGTTTCAAATCAAAGGAAATTGGTACACAACCGTGGATGTCCTGGCTCATGTGTTCCTGTGAAGTGCTCAATCAAGGTCAGAAATCTTTCTCAGTTGCTTTCCGCCTCTGTTTTTGAGACATGATATTTAACTGAACCTAGAACTTGCTAATTTCGTTAAACTGGCTGGCCAGTGAGAAACCCCAGGATCCTCCAAGATCCACCTCTAACATGAAGAGATTGTAGGCATAGGCATCACACCTACCTTCTCACCGAGGGGCTGGGGGTCTAAAACCAGCATCTATCTCATGCTTATCAGTAAGCATTCTACTGACTGGGCCATCTCCTGGTACCTTCTCTACATTTTTGTACCTGCAGATATAACCATAGCATAATGGACGTTTTTATGAAATGTAAGTGCTTGTAAATATATCGTCATATTAAACATTTTACTATCAGCATGATGCTGACCATTTGGCTTTTTTTCTCTACAATGAGCATTAAAGTCAATAACTCTGTAAGAAGTGGCTACTAAAGGAACTCCACAATAAACTCTGTGTGTGTGTGTGTGTGTGTGTGTGTGTGTGTGTGTGTTTTCCCCAGCCCTGGGATTACATCCGTTGAACTACTATATCTTGCTTTATGAGAGGGCTGGTCACCAAACCCCAGGTCTTCACACTTATGCCCCAAGTACTCTAAACTGAGCTATCTCCTCAAAATAAGCCTTTTGGCTAAGCTTTGGAGCCACTTGCAAGTATATATAGTGAGAAAGCTACAAATAGCTCACAAAATTTCTTCATTTTCTATACCATGACACATTCCTGCCTTTTATCAATTATACATAATACACTTAGGCCCCAGAGGAAGTACCCTGTTTGGATCTACTATTAGTTTTGTTTATTACGTTCTCCTAATGATACTGTTTATCCTCTCAGCTCACAGTGCTGTTATAAGCACAGTTATAGTTTAGTCAGTCATCATTTACTCTGTGACTGTCATCTCCCCAAAAAGATTTTAGAAACTTTCTATACAGGAACAGCATAGTGCATGACAGTGAGTTAATGAAAATACAGTTTCTAATAAACACTTAGGGATATGTTTTATTTGTTTCTTTTTTTCTAAATTTAGGTTTAAGAATCTCTAATTAAATATTTAAATTCATAAATATATTAAAGAAATACCAAACTAATATGCTATTATATCGATAAGATTAACTCAATATTTTCAAAACCGTAAAGCGAAAGGATTGAGTCAGGTGTTGATTCTGGTTGTGTGCATGCATGTGGGCATATGCATATGTATATACATGCTCACATTGAATATAAAACTAAGGTGTTCATGTAGGTCACATAACAATCTAAATCTCCTTTTCTTATATGGGTGTATATAACTCACCAAACAATTGTTGAAGGAAATTCTGTCCGTATAGCAATACTTCAATTAGTAAGTACATGAGAAAGTAATGCTCAATCAAAACACTATGTCTTACAGCTCCTAATGGTCCATCATTAGATCAGCAGCTCTAACATCACAGGAGTCAATACTAGGTATACCCCTTAAGATGTACCATCTGTGGAGTATTCTTGCCAGACAGTCCTGAATCTAACCAGACCATTAGGCATTACCAATTTATAGGAAACACAGGAGCACTCCACTGTGGTCAGCAACTACTATAGAACAGATAAATGGGCCTTGTTTTTCAACAAAGTTCAGCTTAGAACAGAACCTTGAGTAGAACTGTTCTCAGTGATTCTCAGACTAATGCTAATATCTACCTTTATTTGATTCCTTCCTGAATTAAACAAGACTGTAAAAGTAACACAGAAGATGAGGGAGAAGGGCATTTTCTTACACTTTAATGACAATTGGAAATTTGAACCCCAAGCTGAGATTTTACATTAACATAACAAAATATAAACAGCTCTTATTTTTATTTTGAATACTGGATTTGCAAAAAACTCTGCATGAAATGATTTTTATTGGAATAACCAGTGATCAGCAGACCATTGCCTTATGGGTACAGATGACAGTATTTCTTGAGACCTCTGTCAAGTATTCCATACACCACTAAGCAATATTGAAATTCAGACAGGCCTGGAGGCACACATGTGCAGTCATTTAGGTGGAGGCAGGATGATTGTAAGTTCAAGATCAGTTTTGGCTACATACCAGGATTGAAATCAGATAAGGTTACAAGAGACCTGATCCACAAAAGTGGCACTGAATCCAGTCACACGATGGCAGTTGACTTGTGTTTTGATGTTTGTGCCCCATTATCTGTTTTGGCAAAGAGTTGGAAACAACCTTACCTGCAATGGAGAAATGTGTATTCTTACAGTAGAATTCCCATACTGGGCAGTGGTGGCACATGCTTTAAATCTTAGCACTTGGGAGGCAGAGGCAGAGGCAGGAGGATCTTTGTGAATTCAAGGCCAGCCTACTGTACATAGTGAGTTCCAGGACAGCCAGAACTACATAGAGAGATGCTGTCTCAACACTACAGCTTCCATGGAGAGATTTGTTTGTTTTCTTTTCGGGGGATGAGGGGAGGTTACAAGGGTGGAGGGATGGGAAAATGAGTGGGATTTGGGTGCATGATGTGAAATTCACAGAGAATCAATAAAAAATGAGAGAGACAGACAGACGGGGTGGGGGAGGAGAGAGAGAGAGAGAGAGAGAGAGAGAGAGAGAGAGAGAGAGAGAGAGAGAGAGAGAGA
>NW_021604629.1:3475205-3498367 GCF_004785775.1 Grammomys surdaster | reverse complement strand
AGAGAGAGAGAGAGAGAGAGAGAGAGAGAGAGAGAGAGAGAGAGAGACCGAGACCAGCTCTAGTTCAGTGCCTCAGTTTTCTCATGTTACTGAAATGAGAAGTAGTACCCTGTGTCAGTGGGCCATAAGACTGCTTTGAGTGCTGAATCAATAAATACAGTAAGGAAATCTTCAGCACCTTAGAGAGTTCTACATTATTCTTAAAGATCATTACATGCCTATGGCATTGGACCTGCCAGCTCCCCTCTTCCCTTTGACTGCCCTAAGTGGAGCTGTGAGCCAGTTCTAGCCAAACAGGCTTTAGACAGTTCTGCATACTCAGAGAATTCCAGATCATCTCTTCAGATGATTTGTGTCCATGTATGTGGGTTTGAGTTGGGCCTGCTGTCTGAGCACCACGAGTCTATTCTCCACATCCTGTCTCATGCTGGGTCTACAAAGCTCTTTTGAAAGCTTTGTAGAAAAATGAATGGCATTGCTTAAGCTAGTAACTTTTCAGGGCTATTTTTTCTAGATAAGGAAGGAAGTCAACACATTCTTAAATATCTTACAAAATTGGATGGCAAATATAATTTGTTTCTTTAGGACATAATTATAAGAAGTATTATGAAATATAAATATTTGTCCCAAAGTTGAAGGGTAAAAGAGATGTCATTTGACAAGTATTCTCTATCACCACCCTGTCACCTCAGGAAAGTCATGAAGACTAGTTTGGAAAACTTTCCTGGAAAACATTTGCTTCAAACCAAAGAAGAAGCTAGAGTAAGAGACAGTTTTGTCCATGGTCACTTATTTTCTCAGGTCACTAAACTTATCCTGCTATCACCGCTTACACTGAAGCTGGAATCCTAAAACGTCTTACATCTCTTTCCCTATAACTGTATTAAAGTTCCATTTTGTAGAATATGGTAATTTTGTGTCTCAAGGAAAGTGTAGTTAGATGTGATAGAGCAGACCTCTGCTCCTGTCACACCGTAATCTGAAGCAGACGGCTCAGGAGTTTGAAGCCTGCCTGGCAAGGTTATAGTAAATTCTAGAACATCTGAGACCCTATTGTTTAATTGATAGGTAGGTAGGTAGGTAGGTAGGTAGGTAGGTAGGTAGGTAGGTCCACTTCATTTCTGTGTTACTTGGACAAATATGTTCTCACTGAGTCTCAAATGGACAATGAAAGCATCCAGTATTCCTTCTACCTAATTTCTGCAAAGTTCTTTTATGATCGCTAGTTGAAGCAATGATGATATCTAGACAGAAAAGGTTCCACTGCCCTCTGCTGGTCCTAAGAACATGCCTGTCCATCAGTGCAGTGTCCAAACTAACAAAGATACATACCCCTCCTCGCAATTAAACATAGCATGAAATCACCAAGGAAAAGGGTATATTTCATGCTCAAAAGAGGTAATATTTTAAGTGCTTGGGAATTAGTGATTTTTGTTTGTTTGTTTGCTTGCTTGCTTGCTTGCTTGCTTGCTTGCTTGCTTGTTTTTTGAAACAGGGTTTCTCTGTATAACAGTCCTGGCTGACCTGAAACTCACTATATAGATCAGACTGGCCGTGAACTCACAGAGATCTTCCTGTCTCTGCCTCCTGGGTGCTGGAATTAAAGACATGCACCACCCAGCTGAATTAATGATTTCTTATGTATAAATTAATCAGATGCTACAGCTATATGTAAACTATCTTGTCACTACAAAACTTACCTTAAGAATGATCCACCCTGCTGCGGTTGTCACTAGTGGACAGACTGTGGCTCTGCCTCTGGACCCTCTTATTCTGCTTTGCACCATTTTTCTGCCTTTGAATGTATAGTGTCATTTTGTTTAAAAGATTTAGAAAAGTTTTACATATTTATTTAGTTTATACATAAACAGGGAAATTATTCCAGTGGATATGTGACCAGGAAAAGCAATATGTTGCATGGCTGAGACCTAAGGGGAAAGGCAAGGCTTCCTTAAACTGTCAGAATCATGAAGAATGTCCTAAACCTACTCTGAGAGACTGGCAAATACATCTTGGTTTTCTGAACGCGTCTATATTAATGTCATGTTAAGACTCTAGACTATGTATGGCTGCTGTGATTGACATTGTGCTACATTTGTAAGAAATGGTCCTGCCTTGGATTATACGCAAGGGAAAAGCAACTTAGAATTATGTTTGGGGGGAGGGATGCAAGGCAGGTTATCTCTACATATTTCTGGCTGTCCTGAAACTCACTATGTAGACCAAGCTGATTGAACTCACAGAAATCCACCTCCCTCTGCTTCCCAAGTGTGGGAATTAAAGGCATGCACCACTACACCCAGCTCAGAATTATGCTTTATCTAATTTGAATTTTATGCTTTTACAATCTTTCAGACATATATAGCATGTTTTCACCCATGCAAAATCTAAAAAGATCATATATTTATATATGAATGCAGAGGGGGAACCATTTAGAGGGAGGAAGGGATGGGGAGTAACAGATAAGTATGAGCAAACTACAATGTTATAAAAATAACACAGGAAAATAAAAACTCATTCAGAATAGGACTCTGTGCTGTTACTGAGATGACGATCTAAAATATGAAGGAGGTAATGTATAATCCAGTCATTGGATACATCTGTGCAAAGAATAGAAGAAACGCGTGATTCAGGGTTGTTTTGGCTAACACAAGTAGCAGAACCACACATATTTTGTCCATCGTTTCCTATGAACGACTGCATCTGAAGTGAGCAGATGAGGCATCGTGAAAACCAAACATGACCTTCCTCTCTATGTCTTATGGCCAGCATCTATGTATAGCCCACCTTATAGAAGGAACTG
Organism: Grammomys surdaster; assembly: GCF_004785775.1. NCBI lineage: Eukaryota > Metazoa > Chordata > Mammalia > Rodentia > Muridae > Grammomys > Grammomys surdaster. Next base: position 3,495,564 of record NW_021604629.1, on the reverse strand, counting down.
CAGTTGTAGCTCGTCACCTCCATAACAGTACATAGCCGTGTCTGAAAGGAACTTTCATCATATATGACACAGAGACTCTTGCAGGCAAAATCACAGTCCCCCTGCTTATAAGTGTGTAAGACTAAATGTCATGGTGTACCTGGTGCTTGCTCCAGCTTTAGGGTTGGTATGCCCTAGATCAAGAGGAAAATTACATCAAGTGTAGCATCCTACTGCTGTCTTACCTATTACAGAGCCCTACAAATGAACTTTTACTGCATAATTATAAATATAACTTTAGCAGTAATAATCTTTAGTATTGAATGTTTCAGAAGATAACTCAGCTTACTAAATTGCTTAAAAAGAAAACTTATCAGAAACTGTACTTCTAATCACAAAAAAAAAAAACAGATTAATCCAATTACAGAAAGTAAAATAGCCATTTTTTTCTCTTTTCTGTAGTGTTAGCTTCTATTTGCTATGAAGTGGTAAATTATTTAACACATATTTAAAATACACCCTAGCCAGAAGTAGTTGTGTTCACGCACGTCTGTAATCTCAGTACTCATAAGGTTAAGGCAAAAAGATTCTGGGTTAACCTGGGCAGAATAGGAGGACTGTCCAAAAAAATAATTAATTAAAATTCTTAGGCCAGTAAGATGGATCAACATTCCCTGACTTCCATTCTGATGTTAAAATATTTTTAATATATAGGTGTTAACCTAATTCAGTATTGTTTTCTATAATTCAGTCTCTTTCTGCAGCTGTTGTTCCTGCCTCATTGACATTCAAAAATATTAAAGTTAATAAAGTATTATTCAGTCTAAAAAATAAAAAGGTGAATCAATAGATAAAGATGCTTGCCAGCAAGCCTGGAAACTTAAATCTGATCCTCAGAATCCACATGGTAGGAGAGAACCTACTCTGTAGGTTGTCCTCTGGCTTCTGAACACAGGCTGTAGCATGCATGTGCATGGTGCACACGCACACGCACACACACATATGTACATAGACAAAACAAATGTAAAAAAATAATACACCAAAGAGAAATTTTGTATTATTAGAATTTTATATTTAGATTATGTTGAGTTTAGCATGCATCCCAGTTATAATAACTGTGTAGTACCCACCTTGTACATACCAGAGTAGTACATATTGCTGGTATATTCTATAATTCATAGAACTATATTAATTCTACAATTAATGTTATAACTACTGTTAAAATGCTCATTTGGGTAGGGAAAGTAACAGACTTCAAAGGATTTCATACAGAGCCTACAGTTGGCAGTTGAACATGAATACAGTGCTGATTACTAAGCCTTTAAATAAATCTTTTTATCACCTCTACAATTAACTATAACACCTGTGACCTTTTGAACTGTCATAACCTGCCAGCACTGTGCTGATAAATATTACATGCTCTCGTAGAAACTTGCCCCTGGAGTCAGCCAGTTTGCCTACACCTGTGTACAGGACCACCCCATTTGGACAAATCAGCAGTTTTGGGAGACAACTTTTTACAATGCAGTACAGGAACAGGTTCGCTCCCTGTATCTCTCAGCAAAGGAAGACAATCATATCCCACATCTGAAGCAGAAGGTAAGAGAAGAAAGGTACTTGTGTGTGGTTGGGATTGACTTGAAGGAAAGCTCAGACAGATGTTCCTAGGCCAAAGGGATTCTGCTCACTTGGTTGCTGAGTGTTAGGGAGTCCTGTGGTAAGCATCTTTCTTCCTTTAATTCTGGCACTGTATTTTTTCACAATGACTCATACTATAGTTCTTTAGCACTAGAATTATTAAATGTTAATGAAAAATTCTTGTAAACAATTGGAGAAAGTTGAATAGAAAAAAATACCTAAAATAGTCCCAGGTATAAGTCTTTAACTGCTTACTTCCTTGAAGAAATGCCAAGTTTAGCTCAGTGATAAGAGTGTTTTTACCTACCATGTACAAGGCCCTGAGTTTAATTCCCAGCATTAGAAGAAGAAAAAAAAAATTGAAGTTAACTGACTATAAAGACAAATGTAAAATTCAGTAGTCCTGTTCAGAAATGCGTCAGCAATAATGCAAGTCTTCCCTTAGGATTATCCTGTATGGTATATATAATATATATGCAGCATTTGCTATATGTACATGTGTTTAAATATCAGGAAAATAAGAATTAAAATACTCTAAATTTTAAATGTCATTTACTAGCTCTCTGTTCTTAGACTAACTAGTCACATTACCCCCAAAAGTCCTCATTTTGTCCTCATTTGTAAAATGAGGACATTACTGTAAGATTTTCATATCTGATATGTAAATAAGGCTTGTTAAGAGTTCTTGGCAATACTAAATAGTAAGTATTAAAATCATTCTCATGAAGTGAACTTAAAGCAGCCTAAAAGACTCAGTGTTGACTCACTTGAGAGTGAGCTGCTGATTTTTGGGAGTACATCGCTGCAGATTCTGTCCACCATCTACTTGAACTTATCTCTAGAGAAGGTGGATTGTCCTAGACATCCGAGAAGAGCTACACAGTCATATCTTCATCACCTTAAACATATATTTGGTTTATTATTAAGGAGAAGAATAAAAACTTTGATAGCAAATAACATTGACACATGTTTGATTATTATTGCTCAAATTTAATTAATATTCAGATTTTTTTGTTGTTGTTGAAACACTAAATGTACCACTTAAGATATAACTTGTAACTGATGCGGAGACTGTTGGGCTGGGGCCTCACCCAGACTGTTCATGTGCCTTTGCTGATGTTTAAGCAGCTGTGATTTGCTGGTACTGATAAGTCTACAAAGCATTCATACAGCAAACGTGTCACAGCTGCTGTGTCCCCATCTCTGAGCCCTGGATTAGATACAATATATGTTTTTGAGCTCCATTGCTAGATAAAATACTATGCAGATATGTGTTGCTATCACCAGTTATCTCTTCTGCCTTCCCACAGTTACCACATATTTGTGTATATGATAATGTCTTACAAGGAGATATATCAATGCTTTTTGTGTCCTTGATCATTCTATTTCCTCTCAAAGAGCAGAAGAGATAAAACAGTACTTTTAGCAGGTACTACTAAAATCTCCTACAAGGGCAGTTATGGGAAATCTGTTCATTTTTGTAACTAGCAGCTTTAAAGAGGTAAAGCCACAGAGTGACGTGTGAACTTGGTGACAGGCTAGAGAGAGAAACATGCATCTGTATTTTGCCATTTCTTTGGGTTTGCCATGTGGTACCAGTGAAGGTATATGGGCCAGGGAAACAACTCCAGTGTGCTGTGTGAGGTTGTTATTCTGAGTTTCACCTCTGCTGATATAGGTACTTAACAGATGCTTCCCGTCATTTTCAAGAGAGCCTGACATGCTGACGCACACTAGTAATCCCTGTACTTGGGAGGTAAGGGTAGGATCAAGAGTTCACAGTCATTTCAGCTATACAGCAAATTCAAGATGAGGCCCTTTCTCAAGATAAAAAAAGGAAAGCCATTTTCCTGATTGTTATGTGTTTTCTTGGTATTTTCCTTAAAAATAGTATATACTGATAAAATATACTAAAAGATACAGACTATTCCAAGAGAAAACATACATTTAAGACATGGACAAATTTCAGCACCTTCCACCTCTGTGGAGCAAGCATAAAGTGATGGTCATTCACCCTTGGCTTGTTTTGCTTTATTTTCTGGGATAAGCTTCCTGGTGGCCAGTATCAGGAGAAGACAGCAATGGACTTGGCAGCCGAGCAGCTTCGCCTTTGGCCTACTCTGAGCAAGTCAACTCAGCAGGAGCTGGTGCAGCATGAGGAAAGCACTGTCTTCAGTCAGGCCATTCACTTTGCAAACCTCATGGTTAACCTGCTAGTTCCACTAGACACAAGTAAAAACAAGCTCCTTCGAGCATCTGCTCCAGGAGACTGGGAAAGTGGGAGCAACAGCATTGTCACAAACAGGTACTGAGACGGAGCACACAGCTCCAACTCTTCTCAGAGCTAATGTACATATCTCTGCAGAAACAGAGCAAATGTTGTCGTACATATTTTAGAATTGACCGTTTTCCCCATTTCTAGCTTGCTCAGCCCTTCTGTTAAAAAAAAAAAAAACAGCCAACTTACCTTCATCCTATTTAATCTAACACACACACACACACACACACACCCCTACACCTTCTTCTGTCTCAGAACGTAGTCTCTCAAAAGTCTGTACACTGGTGTGTCCCACCAGTTTCATTCTGATAAGGAAAGCGCTCTGAAAACGCTGCTGAGCAACTTCTTATCGGAGTGGTTATTCTCAGCCCTAGTTTCTCAATTTATCTGTAGAATTTGTCTAATTATGTTGTATCAATTATCTTTCACTACTATGACCAAAATACCTGAGAGAAATAAGAGAAGTGCTTATTTTCAAGGTTTTCAGATGGTTCAGTCCATTATTGTTTGGCCCCATGAGTTTGGGCAAAACATCATGGTAGCAAGAGTTTGTGGCAAGAAAAATTTCACCTCATTTCACACAAGAAGCAGAGAGAAGAGACTGCAGGAAGGAACCAGAGCAAGACACTGACACAAGGATATACTCCCACCCCAGTGACTTACTTCTCCCCGTCTCCTCTTCTTTGCTACCTCCCAATAGAACCATCATATTATAAATGGTTCAGAGCCATCCAGAGCTGGTCACTTCTCAAAGGCCCATGGACTGGCAAGTAAGCCCCCAATCCATGAGTCTATAGGGTACATTTCATACTCAAACCCTGAGGTAATGTCCTCAACCTCACCTTCCTCCCTGTTCTCTCCTGAGTTCCCATGTCCCAAGAGTAAACCACAGTGCCTTTGCTATGAGCTGAACAGGAGCCTTAGACTGGTAGGCTGTGATTCTAACCTTGCTCCCGTAATTCTTTTGTCAGCTAGCCTAGCCTTTCTACTGCCACTCATCCTCAGACACTCTGGCACAGTGCTGCTTGTTACCCCCTCTGTCTAGACTACCCACCTGTCTGCAGCAGTCCCACGGATCTCTCTCTTGCTTTAGATTGTTGACCAAGTGTCACCCTTTACATAGACAATTTGTTGTTTTACTTTGATTGGTTGGTCCCCCTGTCCCGTAGTGTTTTCTATAACTTGATTTCTTCCTGTTTTCTTTTCTCTCTTATTTTTGATTTTGATTTATTGGGGGTGAGGTGTTTGGGGTTGGAGTTTGGGTTTTTTGAGACAAGAAAAACTAGGCTAGCCTCAAGCTTGTACTCAAACTATTGACCTCCCAAGCTATACCACCACGTCGCAATGTGACATATTTTCACATGTACATATTATCTGTGTCCTTTCCTGTTTTGTTCATTGTTCAGTTCTCTACATCTTTACAGATAGTAGGTGCTAGGTAACAATATTTAACTGAGTAGAAGATAAAATGAACAAGTAAGTGGACAGCAGCATCAGCGTTAGCTCGTTAGTAACAGATGCTGCAGTGCCTTGCTAGTTGTGGTTCTCATAGCCTGTTGTCAGACTCCTTCAGGCAGCTCCATATTTTCTTTTCATTCTCAGTCCTTCTCTTCATTTTATTTCAAGTGTGTTGCCTTGTCTTATGTGAGTTTATCACCTGCAAAGAAAAAAAAAATGTGACTTCACAATGGCTCACTGCAGGGGTTGGAGTGTAGGGGAGCAGGAAGAGAGAAATCGTGGCAAGAGAAAGTCTTGTTCTTGTATCTCAGAAGAGTTCATTTGCCTGCCTGCCGTGGTTATGTCCCACAGTCATTAACACCAGTCACTTTACTCTTGCTTCTCTGCAATGAGTAACTTGGAAAGACAAGTTGTTTAGAAGGTTCTGGCAGCGGATCATAAGTGACATGGTCCTCTTCTGCTTTATTTTCTATGGCTTCTAAGTTCCTTTTGGGAGAGTAATAGGAGATATTGTTTACAATAATAAATCTTACTCCAGTAGATGATATTTACATGTATGCACATAGAACATAGCATTCCCTGCCTGGCACTTATATAAACTGATCATATAGCTCTTCTCGCAGTTTCAGTTCCTATGGAAAGTGACTATGATGTTGTCTTTTTTTTTTTTCCCTTCTCTCTCTTAATTTGAGGCCTGTCCATAATTTCTTTCCTTGGCTCTCTTAGTATTGCAGGAAGTGTAGCTGAGAGCTATGATACAGAGAGTGGGTTTGAAGATTCGGAAAACAGTGATGTGGCCAACTCTGTTGTAAGGTTCATTGCTCGATTTATTGACAAGGTTTGTACAGAGAGTGGAGTGACTCAAGACCACATCAGGAGTCTCCACTGCATGATACCAGGTAATCAGTCACTTGGGGGTGGCTAAAGGGTCAGAGTGTTGCAGCAGTTAAGACCCAGCACAGGGAGCAGCTGCTCACTTTTCTCTGGTTGTTTTTTATTTCTTTTCCTGTTGTTCTGTTTTCTAAGACAAGGTCCTGAGTGATCCAGGCTACCCTCACATTTGCAGTGTGCCCAGGGAGGCCTTGCTTTCCTGAACCTCAGCCTCTGCCTCCCCAGTGCTGCGATTATAGGCATGTGGCACCATGACAAGTTCCAAAGTTTTACTAACTTGTGGCAAAATTAACATTAGAGTTGCGTTAATAATATTCACAATGTTCAGTCACTCCAAGTAGATATTTGGTAACCATTATTAGGTAATAAATTCTGTTTTACTTGCTGGCCCTGGAAATAACCTGCTTTCTGTCTCCATGAACTTTTCTATTCTAGCGATTTTACATATACTTTTTTCAGTTAGCATAATGTTTTCAGGGCTCATCCATGTATTGCGTCACTCCTTTTTTGTGATAAATAGTATTTCATTCTATGGATGCATCTTATTTGTTCAGCTACTCATTTGTTGATGGAGACCTGAGTTTTCCACTTTTAGAGATTTGAGAATGATGATTCTGTGAATATTTTCATACAGGTGTCTAAGTGCTTATTTCCAATTCTTTGGAGGTCTATGACTAGGAGTAGAATGTTATAGATTACATAGTTACTATATTTTAACTTTTGGAGGTCCTGTCAAACTTTAATTAGTTTTTTATTCTAAAATATCTAGAATTTGCTTTTGTTCTCCCTGATTTATTTTCTTTCTTTTTGAATACTCTGACTCATCCAAGGAATTGTAGCTATGCACATTGAGACCCTAGAAGCGGTTCATCGAGAGAGTAGAAGACTTCCACCTATCCAGAAGGTAACGACTCCACACTGTGTACTTTCGGAGTGCAACAGTCCTTTCAGGAACACAGCAGCAGTGGCCTACTGTGCTCTAGAGAGTGCCTTCTCAGCTATTTACAGACAATTCTAATGATGCAGTAAAGGTTCTGGGGAGTTTGCCCTACAGAATTTTCCAAGCTGCTGAAATAGGAATGCTCTTTTTTGTTCTTCAACAAAAGAAGAATGATAACCTCATGTTAACGCCACTTTTATACAGAGTTAAATCATGAATAATTCTAATTCCCAAGCCCAATCCCAGGATTTAAATACCCACCACCGCCACCCACAAAGAAGGAAGGAAGGAAGGAAGGAAGGAAGGAAGGAAGGAAGGAAGGAAGGAAGGAAGGAAGGAAGGGAAGGAGGGAGGGAGAAGAGGGTAGGAGGGAGGGAGGGAGGGAGGGAGGGAAGGAAGGAGGGAAGGAGGGAGGGAAGGAAGGAAGAAAATATTTCAAACAGTTGCCATAAAAGCATTGGGCTCTTGAGTCTTACTGTCTATGACAAACAGCTGAGAAATTTGTTAAGGATTTGGGATCTCCTGAATTAGAAAACTCTGAGACCTAGGCATCTGTGTTTGAAGAAGTCATTCAGATAGTTATTTTGCTGCTGGCCTCACACCTATTAAAGACTAGAGTTTGGGCCCTCAGCTCTCTGCCATAACTATTCAGAATACAGCTAAAGGAGCAATCAGAAGCCACATAGGTAGGAACAGCAGTTCTGCCTGAAGCTTAAGATACAGTGGTCTTTACACTTTGATTTCTGAATTTAGTTCTAAGATTTCTAGAGCCTGAAAGAAGAATAATGCTGACTTGAGCTGTGTTTGTTTTTTATTGTTGTTTGGGTTTTGGTGTGGGTTGCGTTTTAGAGACTTTTTTTGTTTTATTTGTTTGTTTTTTGATTTGTTTGTTTGGTTGTTTGGTTGTTTGTTTGAAGACATTATATAGTTCTCACTGTGACTGCCCTGTAGCTCACTATGTAGATCAGACTGGCCTCCAAATTACAGATCCACCTGCCTCTGCCTCCCCAATGCTTAGATTAAAGGTATGCACCACCATGCCCAGCTGATTTAGATATTAAAAACAGATTTTTCAGGGGGAATGATCTTTTTCTTACCCATATCTCCCAAGAGGAATCTTATTATAGTGTTCCTCATATACTGACTGCAAAGCTAAATTTCTCATGTATAAAGTTTATTACTTGGAAGAAAAAAAAAAGATAACTCTTTTAAGAAAACAAATCTATGGGCAGCCATGGGGACACACAACTTTAGTCTCAGCACTCAGGAAAGAGGGGCAATGGATCTTTATGAGTTCAATGCCAGCAAGGACTACATAGTGAGACTCTTGTCTGTAAAACAAAACAGCAAAAGCTAACTATGGAGCCAGGTGTGGCAGCTCTCACCTGTAGTCCCAGCACTTGGGAAATGGAGGCAGTAGGATGAGGTATTCACAGCCAGTCTTGAGTATATGAGAATCTATATTAAATAAGTAAATTAAATTAAAAATATTATGCTGGGTGGTGGTGGTGGTGCAGGCCTTTAATCCCAGCATTTAGGAGGCAGAGGATAGCTGATCTCTTGAGTTCCAGACCAGCCTGGTCTACAGATTGAGTTCCAAGACAGCCAGGGCTACACAGAGAAACCCTATGTCAAAAAAATCAAAACACTCACAATCCATTTAGGAGTTTGTTTCTTTTACAGTACAGTGCTGTTTAGTGGGTAAAGTGTAAAAGAGATAAAGAGTGTATCTCCCCGCTATGCTTGTCTCTGCCGTAGCCAACGTAGTACAACCTCTATTAGTCGTTCATATTCTTAATGGTTTTCTTTTACATCTCATTTAAGTTACACAATGATGATTTGAATGGACACTTCAGACTTTCAAGATATTCTCCTTTTTTTCTGTCAACAAGCAATGCAGCAAAGAGTCTTTTCATACTTGGACTTAAAAACTCCATTTCTGCTTCTTCCAAGTCAGGCTCAGGGTTGGCTCAGGGTGTCCAAACTGTACATGACAAGGTAACCTGGGACTGCATGATAGAAACCCTGCAAGAGTTGCTTTTAAAACAGTTACCTATTCTTAGCCCAAGATTCTTCGACCAGCTCTACTGCCAGGAGAAGAAATTGTATGCGAAGGTCTTCGAGTCCTACTAGATCCTGATGGCCGGGAAGAAGCCACTGGAGGTCTCCTTGGAGGTCCTCAGCTCCTGCCTGCAGAAGGCGCCTTGTTCCTCACCACATACAGAATTCTCTTCAGAGGGACGCCCCATGACCAGCTAGGTATGACCTAGCACACACCATCAAAGCAGGAATCTCTCTATGGCACTTGAGGTTCTATTTCGTCCATGTACAGTGATTTACACATCATTTCAAACCCAGAAAAGAAAAAGATAGGCTTGAGGTTGAAATCTCATTTTGTTCTCTTTTCTTTGTAATTTTAATGTTGTGTGTTTTAGGAAACTGTTTTTGTCAGAGAAAGTTTTTTTTGGTTCTTTTTTTTTTTTTAATTATTTCTTTCTCCATTAGTAACATAGAAATCTGGGTTTTCCATGCATTATATAGGTTGTTTAACATGTATTGAAACTTAAATCTAGTGTATATATTTGCTTGCATAGTCTCTGGATATGAACTTAATAAGTTGAGAAATCCAGAGACTGAGGAATGAACAAATATGTATGCCTCAGAATCCAGTAACCCTGGCCCAGATCTCCCTTGCTCAGGCTCAGCTGTGAGGGGCTGTTCCTGCTTCTGACATGTTCTCTATCACATTACCTAAATGCTTTCCTCTCCCTTCTGCAGATTCAAGCCCTACCCTTTCTTCAAAGCTTACTTTCCCTCCTATGTCTTACAGAAATTATTCTCTATCTTTCTAGCATGCAGAGATTGTCTCTTTTTTCTGCAATACTCCAATCCTTGAACTATCTGTTTACTTGTTATTTACATGATATAGTAGTGTTGTGTAACATTCCCCCAATAGAGACTTGGAAGCTCCAAGGAAGGCCATACTTCTTTTCTAGACATGTCTTCTTAACCATAGGTAGTTTGTACTTTTATATTCATGTTTTATAAAATGTTTAAACTTCTAAACCTCTTAGACACATATCTAGTCTTATCTTCCAAAGGCTTTCTGTACATGGAAACAGATGTTAAAAATCTGTTATCTTACCAGGCATGATAGCTCAAGCCTATAATCCCAGCAGGGAGCTGATGATGCAAGAGAATCGTGAGTTTGTGACCAGCCTGTAATAGCAAATTGTCTCCCCCCACACCCAAAATATGCTCTCTTTTGCTTTATCATTATATTAACGATCTTGGTTTCCTCTTCAGTATTGGAAGCTATGTCTTTATTTGTATATAAATCCTATTCCTGTGTGACTGCCTTAAGCCGGATTTTATATGTATACAATGGGTAAAGGAGATAGAAACAATGGGGATGCACAGGTAGCCTAGTTCCTTTACTCTGGAAAAATTAGTATGCTTTAGGAGTGAATTACATTGTGTCTTAGGTAGGGTTTCTGTTGCTGTGAAAAGAAACGAGGTTTAGTCCATTATCATGGTGGGAAACGTGGGAGCATGCAGGCAGACATGGTATTGAAGAAGGAGCTGAGAGTTCTAAAATCGTGATCCTCAGTCAGGAGAAGAAAATGCCACATTAGGCCTACCTTGAGCATATGAGACCTCAAAGCCTGTCCCCACAGTGACACATTTCCTTCAACAAGGCCACACCTACTCCCAACAAGGCCATACCTCCTAATACTGTCACTCCCTATGGGCCAAACATTCAAACACTTAAGTCTCTAGAGGCCGAACCTATTCAAACCACCACACAGTGCAATAAAACTAATTAATGACTTGGGTTTGGTGGTATATACATTTAATCCCTGCATTTAGAGGCAGAGACAGTCAGGATTTCTGTGAGTTCAACGCCAGCCTGGTCTATTACATAGTTGAAGGACAGCCACGACTACATGGAGAGACCTTGTCTTTTTGATTTTGATTTTTTTTCCTTTTATGTTTTTGAAATAGAATTTCTCTGTGTAGCCCTGGCTTTCCTGGAATTCATTCTGTAGATCAGGCTGGCTTCAAATTCAGAGATCTGCCTGCCTCTGCCTCCTAAGTGCGGGGATGAAAGACCTATGCCACCATGCTCAGCATGAGAGACCTTGTCTGAAAATTATACACACACACACACTGTGAGATTCTAGAATCTTGGTATTTTCTCTCACTACACTCCTATCATTGTCCTCTACTGATGAATTTCTGCAGATGAGACATTTGATCCTAGCTATAAAGTGGTATTGCTGAGTCTATGTCCTGTCCTCCTACAGTTGGTGAACAAACAGTTGTGCGGAGTTTTCCCATTGCTTCGATCACCAAGGAGAAGAAGATAACCATGCAGAACCAGCTCCAGCAGAACATGCAAGAAGGGTTGCAGATTACATCAGCATCTTTCCAGGTACACCATAAGTGTTTCAGATTTTATAGTACTTACATAGATTTTTTTCCACTTGATGTCCCTAATTCAAAACCTCATGTTTTCTGAGTATTTTCAACTTCATATTTCCACATACACAGTACTCAACATGTATCAAGGAAGGAAGGACGGAAAGCCCGTCTAATAAAAAAAATTCTTGTACAAATCTAATAATGTAGCTATTTTCTATGGCTGTGAGGTCAGAAGTTAAAGGCTGAGCATAAGAAGGTGAGTGTCTTGGGATGTCTTTCTTTGGCTTTGGACTCTACTTCAGGGTTCCCTTAGCCAGCAAATTGTCAATCAGAAACACAGTGGCTCTTGTTCTCTGACAACTTATTTCTTAACTCCTGCTAGATAAAACTTTCAGTAAAAATAATTGTCTCAGAAAGAAATTCTCTATAGCTTTTTTTTTTGTGGGAAAGTGAAACTCTAAGAAGTTTAGCTAGAGCTAAGACACTGTTGGCATGGATGACTGAGTGACCCCGAACAGTGACTTCCAGAAGCCTCTGAGTTACCAAACCTGTGGAAACAGTGATTCAGGGGAGAAGTCTTCGTGGGAGGAGTAACCTCCCTCCATTGTCCCTTTTTCAAAGTTCATGTCCATGGAAATTTGGTTTTCCTATCCTTTGCTCCTTATTGCTGACTTCTCAGACTCCCAAGCTCAAGGCTTGCCTCTCCCTTGTGGAGTGGCCTCCCCTCCTGGTGTAGACCAGGCTGGCCTCAGAAGCTGTGTTTCCTGTGCTCTCTCACACAGCAGCTGCTGCCTTAGAACTGGAGCCTTCTCACAGCACCTCACAGCAAAACTACCAGGGATTTTCTTTGTGTTCCAACAGCTGAAGGATTCTACACTTAAATAGTGGCTGTCTACACTTGTGAAAGTGACTTTTCTATTCCTAGATTTGTTTGTATCTCTGGATAAGAAGGAACCCTATTAGGCTACATTCCTTCTCTAGACCTAATAGCTGGGAACAAGGAAGGACACATTCCTGTGTCACTCACTCTCGGTTAATTCCCCTTCTCATCATAAAGGATAGTTTTACAGAAAACCAACTTCAAAAAACATGATTTTTCTTCCTAATTGACACATTAATACTATACTGCAGATACATTTTTCTAAGCCTCATTTTTTTCATTGTAAATTTTATTATGACTTTATGAAGTCAGTTATTTCTGCCCACCTTTACATGGGTTCTAGGAATCAAACTCAGGTTGCAAACACCTTTCCCTGCTGAGCCATCCAACCAGTCATACTTTTGTCTTTTAAATTTTTAAAATCGTATTTCATATTATCCAAAGTCTCTACAACTTCCAAAAAGTTATAGTATTATTACAATATTTTTATTTAATATTGCTATTTTTCTATTCACTTTCATTTGTTTGCTTGTTTTTGTTGTTTTCAGTGATGTGAATAAAAGTTGTCAAGAAATCCTTAATACTTCTGATAGGTCAATCTCTTTTATTTCTAGTTGATTAAAGTAGCATTTGATGAAGAAGTCAGTCCAGAAGTGGTAGACATCTTTAAGAAACAGCTAATGAAGTTCCGTTACCCTCAGTCCATTTTCAGCACCTTCGCTTTTGCTGCTGGACAAACTACCCCACAAATCATTTTACCCAAGCAGAAAGAAAAGAACACCTCTTTCCGGTAAGAGGAATGATGGATCTTTCATCTTCATCCCTTCCATAGCCAACTGAAAGGAAGTAACCTTTTATTAATGATGACTTTTCTCATAGTGTGTGTGTGTGTGTGTGTGTGTGTGTGTGTGTGTGTGTGTGCACACGCACGCACACGCACACGCCTGAAATAGTGTCCTGATGGCACTGCCACCATCAGGAAAGTCATTCTCGACAGTATAGAAAGTGCTATGAGTGAGCAGCTTAACAAACACATGCACTGCAGTTGTGCTATACATAAGGACGTGGGTGTGAGTGATACAGATGTCAAAAAGATTCGTGGTGCCCTTATTGTAAATTGATTTTATCTTTGGTTCTGTGACTTCTAGAACTTTCTCAAAAACAATTGTGAAAGGTGCCAAGAAGGCAGGAAAAATGACAATTGGGAGGCAGTATTTATTAAAGAAGAGAACAGGAACAATTGTAGAAGAGAGAGTAAATCGTCCTGGGTGGAATGAAGAAGATGATATTTCTGGTATGTGAGGATTATTTTCCATAATTCAATTTTCTTCTTTCTTTCCTTCTTTCTTTTTTCTTTCTTTCTTGAGACAGGGTCTCACTGTGTAGACCTAACTGGCCTTAAACTCATAGAAATTCACTTTCCTCTACCTCCCAAGTGCTGAGATTAAAAGTGTGTGCGGCTGTGCCTAGTTATTCTTACATGACTAACAACAAGAGACTAAGTTGTACTTGTATGTAAACTCAACAGTTTCTCGGAACTGGTAAGACAAATTTCTACTAATATTCTCTTGTTTAGATAGGATTTTGGTTGACTTTTTTTAAAAGGTAGGGTCTCAAATATTGCAGACAAGCCTTAAACTCATCATGTATCCAGGATGAGTCTCTCATCCTCTTGTCTTTATCTCCTAGGTGCTTAGATCACAGATGTATGTGCCTCCACGCCTGTCTTTGTAGGGCTGCATGCAACCACTATAGCCACTGGGTTACATCCTCAGCCTGATTGTGTTGCCTTATACCTGCTCCTTTACTAAGTCCACCTTTGTCTGAGTCTTATCAGATGGAGAAAGAAGGAAATCCTATGTGTACAATAAGAATGAGGGTATAAGACAGATCTCTTTGACTTTGAGGACAGCCTGCTCTACAGAGCTAGTTCCAGAACAGCAAGGGCTACATAGAGAAACCCTGTCTCAAACACAGACCAAAAAAAAAAAAAGAATGAGGAAATATGATATTGAATGTTCCACACTGAAGATTAGGGAAACATAGGATGAAGAAAAACTGAAAATAATTTTAAAAAATATAGTTAGCCAAGATATTTTTTAGCTGAAAAAATAGAAGAAAACAAGATGTCATGTTGAATGGTTTTTTTTTTTCTTTCCAACTTTTAACTAAGCATTGAATATGCTATGGATATAGTACTACATAAAAAATAATCTAATGGAAAGGAAATGATATACTTTTTTCCCATCTCAAGATCTTAAATTCCCTCACTAGTAATTTCACAATTAGTACCTGTAAGAGTGTTTTTAAAAGAAACCTCATTTTTAGTGAGAGTATTGAGTAAAAGATATTCATCCGGTTTGCTAAGATAAAGAAAACCTGTAAGATTTTATGTGTATATGCATAAGTATAAGAAGGAATACATACAGGCCTACCCCTGTGGGCAATAAGACTTGTTATTCCATTGCTAAAATGAACACCTATTGGAACTCTGGCCTACTCAAAATCATATACAAAACATTGCTACCAATCACTATTAACTGTTCTAATTCAAATTATTTCATGGAACAAACAAGCAAACAAAATCAGTCCATAACTGTTCATGATAGTATATGCTTATAATCCCAGCTGCTGAAGAGCCCGAGCAATAGGATCCGATTGCTCGTCAGTCAGCTCGTAAATTCAAGGTTAGCTTTGGAACCATAGGAAGATCCTTTCTCTACAATCAAACCATAATAACTACTCCACCAAAATACCAAGTTACATAATGTTCTTTGCTCCTCTAGAACTAAAAGGACAACATGAAACTGACACCTGAGTATGCTGCATTGTGAAATTCTCAAGCTGGAACACCAAGTCTCATTTTTTAAGAGATAATTGTTACTGGTTTTTATCATTTTGATTTATTTTGTCTTGTGTTTGAGACATAGGTTCACTATGCCCAGGCTAGCTTCATACACAAGATCTTCCTGCCTCCACTTCCAAAGTAGTAGGATTACAGGCATGTGCTATCGTAACTAGCTCTTTTGCTTTGTTTGGGGTTTTGGGGTTTTGTTTTGTTTTTTAATTTCTTTTGGTTTGGTTTGGCTTTGGAGACAGCCATATCTTTTTCTTTTCCTTTTTCTTTTTTCTTTTTTTATTATTATTCTTTAATCTTTTTTTTTCTTTACAGTCCAGTCGTTATTCTCTTCCTGGTCAACACTCTGACTGTTGCTTATCCCATACCTCCTCCTCTGTCTCCAAGAGGATGTCCCCACCCCCCACCCTCCACCCCATCAGACCTCCCTACTCCCTGGAGCCTCCAGTCTCTTGAGGGTAACTTCTCTGACTGAACCCAGACCTGGAAGTCCTCTGTTGTATATGTGTCAGGGGGCTTATATCAATTGGTGTATGCTGCCTGGTTGGTGGCCCAGTGTCTGAGAGATCTCAGGAGTCCAGGTTAGTTGAGACTGCTGATCTTCCTATGAGGTTGCCCTCCTCCTCAGCTTCTTCCAACTTTTCCCTAGTTCAACCACAGGGGTCCCTGGCTTCTGTCCATTGGTTGGGTGTAAGTATCTCCATCTGACTCTTTCAGCTGCTTGTTGGGCCTCTCAGAGGATGGCCATGCTAGGCTCCTGTCTGTAAGCACATCATAGCATCAGTGATAGTGTCAGGCCATCCTCCCCTTGAGCTAGATCCCAATTTGACCCTGTCACTGGCCCTCCTTTCCCTAAGGCTCTTCTCCATTTTTGTCTCTGCAGTTCTTTCAGACAGGAACAGTTCTGGGTCAGGATTTTTGACTGTGGGATGACAATCCCATCTCTCCACTTGATGCCCTGTCTTTCTACTGGAAGTGGATTCTGCGAGTTCCCTCTCCCTACTGTTGGGCATTTCATCTAAGGTTCCCCCCTCGGAGTCCTGAGTGACTCTCAGCTCCCAGGTCTCTGGTACATTCTAGAGGGTCCCCCCAACTCCTAACTACCGAGGTTGCCTGTTTCCATTCTTTTTGTTGGCCCTCAGGGCTTCAGTCCTGTTTTGCCCCACCCCTGCAGAAAGCAATCATGGGAGCTAGAGGGACCTGGGTGAAAAAGAGGACAGGGAGGGGAAAAGGGGAACATGATCAGATATTGAGAGACATATATATTTTGGTTTTGAGACAAGTTCTTTCTATGTAGCCCTGGCTGTCCTGGAATTCACTGTATAGACCAGGCTAGCCTCAAACTCATAGAGATCTGTTTGCCTCAAGTGCTTTAAAGCTGTGTGACACCATACTTAGTCCAAGAGAACCATATTTTTTACTTGCCTATTAGTAATCTTGAGTACATTTCTAAGGCCTTTGAAAGTTTGATTTAACCTTTCTCACATTAAAAATAAATAGAAAATTAGGACTTTTTTAACATATTTTTTGTTGTTGTGGTTACATGCAGTATCCATTAGGAATATCCTTTTTTAAAAAATCCTCTCTAAAGACCTTGGTTATTGAATAAATTCTTTCACATTTAAATCGTAGAGGACTCTGAACCTGTGATTACAAAGTGGTGACAGAGTTTTCCATAGACCTTATATCCTCTGCTGAAAAGATTTCCAAGAACCATGTCTAACTCTTTATAGCTTTCTCACTACTGTGCTTCTAGTTAACTGAGAAGTTTCAATATGAATGTATTCTTTCGAGAGTAATACAAATCTTGGATGATGAGTTTGTATAGTGATAAATTTTAGATAACAGATTTAAAGATAAATTTTACTAACAGATTATCTTCTGTATAATATACAAATTATTGTACTTTAGGATCTGTCCTATACTCTGTCCTATATACAAATTGCTGTACTTTAGTATCAGTCACAGACCTGACTGAAACAGAAAAATGTAGCCAATGAATTTAAAATGACATTATCTTTAGTTGTTTTGTTATTGTTTTGTTTCTTTTAGAAATGGGGTCATGGATGCATTCCAGGCTGTCCTGGAACCCACTCTGTAGATCAGGCTGGTCTTGAACTTCTAGCAATTCTACCTTTACCTCCCAAATACTGGGCTTTTAGGAATGCACCTACAATGCCTAACTTTGTTTTTAGAAGTTATTTAAATGATATTACTTCCCTGGGTTTTTAGGATTTTTTGTTTTGTTCTGTTTTGTTTTGTTTTGTCTTGTTTGGTTTTGGTTTTTTGTTTGTTTTTGTTTTTTGGGGGGGGTTGAGTCTTGGAAACCCTAGCATAAAGACCTTCAAAGGAAGTTTTGAGCCAGGCATGGCATTGTATACCTTGAATATCAGCATTGGGGAGGTAGAGGCAGGCAGATCTCTGAATTCCAGACCATCCTTGTCTACATATCAAGTTCTAGGTCAACCAACCTGTATAGTGAGACCCTGTCTCCAAAAAGAAGTAGTAGTAGTAGTAGTAGTAGTTGTTGTTGTCATTTTCATTGTTGTTGTTCTGAGGTTTTTACTTTGAGCTGATCATTTTGACAAAACCTGTTTCTGTCAGTTTCCGATGATAGTGAACTTCCCACAAGTGCAACCCTGAAGGCCTCAGAGAAGTCTACAATGGAGCAGTTGGTGGAAAAAGCATGTTTCAGAGACTATCAGCGGTTAGGTTTGGGAACCATAAGTAGCAACTCCTCTCGTTCAAAACCAGAGTATTTCCGAGTCACTGCCTCCAACAGGCTGTATTCACTGTGCCAGAGGTAAGTATCAATGGGCTTCAGAAAGAGACCATTATTTCCCATTTGAACCTTTAAAGTATTTCAGAAACATGATTCTGGAGATATGTAAACTTAAGACATAATGTCTTGTGCAATAGCAGATAGCATCCCTTTGGCATTCTCAGAAAAAAATAGATCACTGAAAGTACCTCTGCTATAGCAGGTGACACTGCCTGTCCTCTCTATACATTTTCCTTATTCACTTTTTGTTGTATAGTTTGTCTGTTTCCTGGCATGTGTGAAGATTACCTAGAGTAAAAGTAGCATTTGCCGAGACAGATGGAAGAGAAGAGTGTCTACAGTAGTAGGCCTGAGTGCCATAAGCAGTTCCCAGGGCCAAAGAGTAAAGATTGCCACTCCATAAATCATTTACACACACTTAGCTCTGCCACCAAAGCAGCCATAGACTAAGGAGTGAATAAGTTTGGCAGGTTTGGGAATTAGGATATAGTTTATGACTCAGACATAGACGAAGGCTCTTGTATATTGTCTACTTGAGTATTTTTCAAAGAAACAACTTAAAGAATGAAAATGAACACATATTTTCTGTGTTCTTGCCACTTATTGCTGTTTTCCAAAATGGTAAGCTCTCTTTTATGCTTTACTATATATAAAAATACATTGTCTCTAGAACTATATTTCACCCTCCACAAGTTTAATACTTTGATTACAAGGTAGGTGATTTTATTTGTATTTATAATTTCTAATTTCATTAAGTAGTACAAAAAAATTGTAAATGGCAAACTTTGTCTATATTTTATAAAGTTACCTTAATGCTATTAGTCTCAACTCTACTCATTGAAAAACTATAGGTACATTGTTTTAAATGGAAATTCAATTTACATGAATTTATAAAATGATTACATGATTTTATAAACTTGAGAAACAAGTTGGGGATATATTTTGAGACTGGCCAAGGAAAATATTTGCATGAAAACTAAAAATTTGGGATTCTATTCAGGATATACTGTTATTTTTCTGGACTTTTCTGTCCCTCATACTAACTTCTCTTTGTAATTAAAAATAAGTTCAAGTGGAGTTGTAAGTGTAATGTCATGCTAGGGAAAGCTTTCTATCCGAATTATGTCTGCTAGTGAGAGAACAGATGTCATCGTTCATCATTCCAGTCTTTCTGAAACAGTAAACTCTTTCTGTTATAAGCTGAAAACTTTTGTCTTGGTTACTTGTCCCGGCCCGAGGTGCTGCTCCTGTCTGAGGGTCAGGGACTAGCAAGAGAGAGAGTGGGGATGGAGGGGCAAGAGACGCAAAGAATGGAGACAAGACAGAGAGTCTGATCAAATCCCGTTTACTAAAAGGAAATCATGGGTATATATACACTTTACCATGTGCCTTGCAGCCGTGGACAAGCAGGGGAACACAACTGAAGACACTTTACCACGTGTGCCTTGCAGCTGGGGGCATTAAACAACAAAACAAGATATTCGGGAAAAACAAGATGTTTATCAGAGTGTGTTCAGCTGTTGCAGGCTGTTGAAAACAAGTCTCTTGTCAGGGTATATGGCCTGAGATAGCTGCAAAGATGATAGCCCCTTTCTGCTAGGAGTCGGCTCTAAACAGTTACTTTTTTGGTAATTAAAATACAATTACATAATTTCCCCCTTCCAACCCTTCCCATGCATCACCACCTCCTTTTCTCTCTTTTAAATTGATAGCATTTATATGTAAATATTTCTAAATGTATAAATACAGCCTCCTCAGTCCATATAAATGTTACTTGTTGTCTTAGTGAGGCTTTCTATTGCTGAGATGAAACACCATGACCAAAAGCAAGTTTGGAAGGAAAAGGTTTATTTCATACACACTTTCCTGTCACAGTTCATCAGAAGCAATGAGTATAGGAG
Organism: Grammomys surdaster; assembly: GCF_004785775.1. Classification (NCBI taxonomy): domain Eukaryota; kingdom Metazoa; phylum Chordata; class Mammalia; order Rodentia; family Muridae; genus Grammomys; species Grammomys surdaster. The sequence goes on along the minus strand of NW_021604629.1, from coordinate 3,475,535 downwards.
CTCACACAGGGCAGAAACACAATCGCAAGACCTGATGCAGAAGCCATGGAGAGGTGCTACTTACTGGCTTGCTTCCCAGGACTTGCTTAAACTGCTTTCTTACAAACCCAGGACCACCAGGCCATGAATGGCTCTACTCCCAATCTAGGCTCTCTTACAACAATCACAATTAAGAAAATGCCCTACACGCTTGCCTACAGCCTGATCTTATGAAGACATTTTCTCAGTTGAGGTTTTCTCCTCTGATGACTCTAGCTTGTGTCAAGTTGACGTAAAACTAGCCTCTGTGTGTGTGTGTGTGTGTGTGTGTGTGTGTGTGTGTGTGTGTGT